>NC_025995.2:54292450-54538431 GCF_000442705.2 Elaeis guineensis | reverse complement strand
CACCATCTGATCGAATCATGAACTCTAATGTGTGTGACCTTATAGGTCCGAACCTAAGCCGGTAGCATAGGAATAAATTTCTATACCAATCGAAGTGACCATCTAGCAATGGTACCCGACGATCGATAGGTCGAATGTCTAGAACAACATCCTTAGAACCCATGCGGATATAGTTTTCATATAATTCATCCCCTTGACCAAAATGAACATAGGACACCCAGAGTTTAACTGTCAACTCTGATCAGGTTGTCCACATTGTATTTCAAAATATCAAATCCATCTGATGGATTATCCTGGCCAAGGTTTTGCTAAATTGAAATACAGCGACTCATTCTTCTCCAACTCTTGGAGTGGTCAATCCCATCTCGATCACACTCTGACTTCGCAAGTACTTGACTGTGCCCAGAAGCCTTCCATCCCTGAATTAGAAATTCAGTTAGTCCAGTACCAAAGCACAGTGAGTTGCTTGCAAGTCACTGAGGCGATCTCAGGTCTAAGGGACACTTATACCTATATCCCATCAGAGATATTCTCGATAGTAGAATACTCTGGAGTTGGTCACGTTCAATGATGATGTACCCTTACATCTCACCTGTATGCCATACCAGTGTCTCCACACTCCTTGGTTAAGAGGACAACCAACCCATATGGCCTACAGCGACCTATGCTCGATAGAAGCTGTCGTCCTTATTAACAGCCTATCATTTGGTCGTGAACAGTTTTAAGGACTAATCGATAAATCCTCTCTTTATCGAACCTAAATAGTCCTAAGGACTTCATCATAACAATGGAGTTCATTAGAAGATGAAAGCTTATGATGAAGATGCCAAATATATTTTATTTATTAACAAATCAATTACAATACTTGGTTGCTCAACCGTCAACAGCTTGACGATTGGCTTTTTGGGACACATTTCTCAACAACTCCTACTTGTCCTAAAGCCACTCGGCACAGTATCTAATACCCATCTTTGACTTGTGGTTGTCGAACTCATTTATTGCCAGGGCTTTAGTGAAGGGGTCGGTTAGGTTCTCCTTTCCGTCGATCTTTTGAAGGTCGACGTCACCTCGATCCACGATCTCTCGGATCAGGTGGAAGCGGCGCAAGATGTGCTTCGTCCGCTGATGTGCTTTGGGTTCCTTCGCCTGAGCTATGGCACCAGTGCTATCGCAATAGAGCAGGACCAGACCATCGAGGGAGGGTGCTACTCCGAGCTCGTTGATGAATTTCCTCAGCCACACAGCTTCCTTCGCGGTATCTGATGCTGCGATATACTCCGCTTCACAAACAGAGTCTGCCACAGTATGCTGCTTGGAACTCTTCCAGCAGATGGCTCCACCATTCAGAGTAAAGATATAACCCGACACACTCCTGCTGTCATCATGGTCAGATTGGAAGCTGGAGTCTGTGAACCCCATAAGTTTCAGATCTGACTCGCCATAAACCAACCATTGGTCCTTAGTATTTCTCAAATACTTAAGGATGGCTTTAACCACTTTCCAGTGATCTTCTCCAGGATCAGATTGGTATCTACTCACTACTCCTAGTGAGTATGCCACATCTGGTCTTGTACATGTCATGGCGTACATGATAAATCCCACGGCTGAAGCATATGGGACTCTACTCATACGCTCTCTCTCTTCAGGAGTTGTCGGACAATCCTTCTTAGAGAGAGAAATTCCATGGCCTATTGGTAGATAGCCCTTCTTGGAATTCTCCATGCTGAACCTCTTCAGCACAGTGTCTATGTACATGGACTGGGATAACCCAAGCATCCTTTTAGATCTATCCCTATAGATCTTCATCCCTAGGATGTAGGATGCTTCACCCAAGTCCTTCATGGAGAACTGTGATGACAACCAAACTTTTATTCCCTGTAGTGCGGGGATGTCATTCCCGATTAAGAGAATGTCATCCACGTACAAGACAAGGAATACCACAACTGGACCATTTGCCCATTTATAGATGCAGGGCTCTTCTCCATTCTTAATGAAGCCATACGTTTTGATCACCTTATCAAAATGCATGTTCCAACTTCGAGAAGCTTGCTTCAGTCCATAAATGGATCTCTGAAGCTTGCACACCTTGGACTCATCTGTGGATGTAAACCCTTCAGGTTGTATCATATACACCTCTTCAGTCAGCTCTCCATTCAAGAAAGCTGTCTTTACATCCATCTGCGAGATCTCATAATCCAGATGGACAGCTATTGCAAGCATTATCCGAATAGATTTGAGCATTGCCACAGGGGAAAATGTCTCGTCATAGTCAATACCATAACGTTGACGATACCCCTTGGCAACCAGACGGGCTTTATAGGTCTCCACCTTTCCGTCTGTGCCCCTCTTCCTTTTGAAGACCCATTTACACCCAATGGGTTTAACCCCTTCAGATGGGTCAACCAATGTCCATACATCGTTGACCTTCATGGACTCCATTTCGGATTTCATGGCTTCAAGCCATTTTTCGAAATCAGGTCTCTGTATAGCATCCATATAGGTGATCGGATCCTCATTATTCTCATCAAGTTCGATGGGATCACCGTCCTGGACCAAGAAACCATAGTATCTGTCCGACTGACGTGGTACTCTATCGGATCATCTTAATGGTGCAGGTATATTGGGCTCCGGATCTGATCTAATCATATCCGACTTAGGTTCAGCTATTGATGTCGGTCCTTCTACCTGTTGAACTTCATCAAGTTCAACCTTAGAGGCAACGGTTCCTTCACCAAGGAACTCCTTTTCTAAAAAGATTGCCTTAAGGCTGACGAACACCTTTTGTTCATCAGCATGGTAGAAAAAATATCCTTTTGTCTCTTTGGGGTACCCTATGAATGAGCATTTGTCAGACCTAGGTCCAAGTTTATCTGTGACTAATCGTTTGACATAGGCCAGGCACCCTCAGACCCTAAGGTGTGAAAGTACTAGCTTACGCCCTATCCATATCTCATATGGAGTCTTAATTACAGACTTACTTGAAATCCTATTTAACAGATAACAGGCCGATTCGAGTGCATATCCCCAGAAGGATATCAGCAAGCTAGCAAAAACCCATCATGGATCGGACCATGTCTAACAAAGTCCGATTCTTCCTTTCAAACACACCATTATGCTGTGGTGTTCCTGGAGGAGTCCATTGAGAGAGAATCCCATTCTCTCCTAGATATGTGAGAAATTCACTAGAAAGGTATTCTCCTCCTCGATCAGATCGAAGAGTTTTAATACTCTTTCCAGTTTGTTTTTCAACTTCACTTCGGAATCGTTTGAACATTTCAAATGAATCCGACTTATGTTTCATCAGATAGACATATCCATATCGGGATTGGTCATCCGTGAAAGTTATGAAGTAGAAATATCCATCTCTAGCACTGGTGCTCATGGGCCCGCATACATCAGTATGTACTAGGCTCAAGAGCTCAGTAGCTCTCTCACCTTTTCTAGTAAAAGGTGACTTGGTCATTTTATCAAGAAGACAGGACTCACAGGTTGGAAGTGATTCACAATCACTAACTTTGATGATTCCCTCTTGAGTCAACCTGTTTATTCTGTTCTTGTTTATATGACCTAGCCTACAGTGCCATAAGTAGATATCTGACACACTATCTAATCTAGGGTGCTTGCCAGTAGAATAGACTCTTATCAGGCTTGACCTTTTTGGTCTAGCTCTGCACTGATGTCCTAGCCTGAACTTGCACCTTCTTTACTTTCTTCTTCTTGTTCTTCTTTCCTTTCTCAAAAGGTCGAGAACCAGAAGACGAACCTCCCACTAAATTCACCGACTCCTTGTGAAGTTGGTGATCCTTCTCAAAGTTCTGAAGCAACCCCAGTAACCCGTGGTAGTTCTCTTCAGGCTTTGTCATTCTATAATGAGTGAGGAATGGGAGATAAGACTTGGGCAGCGAGTTCAGTATTGCATCTTTCCCAAGCTGCTCATGCAAGGAAAAGTCGAGCTTGCTCAATCGTTCTATCAGCTCGATCATGTACAATACATGATCAGTGACAGAGGCACCATCCCGTATTTTGGCATTGAAGATGGCACAACTAGTCTTGTGCCTCTCCACGTCATCGGGTGTGCCAAAGGCATCCTCCAACACTTGAAGCTTATCCTTTGGCTGAGCCATCTCGAATCTGCAACTGAACTCGTCGCTCATGATAGCCAGCATGATACAACGCACCGTGGTCCGATCACTGAGCCACTTCTGGTAAGTGTCTTTGATTGTTCCACGTGCATTGACAGCTGGCTCCTCAGGTACAGGATCTATTATCACATATAAGATCCGTTCATGCTCCAGGACTATCTTCAACTTTTGGTACCAGCTACCGAAGTTGGGTCCCACCAACTTATCATTGTCCAACAATGATCGGAGCGATAGGGAAGTGGCCATATTTGCACAAAGGAGAACCATAACCTAATTAGTAATTGATTCATTAAACCTAAAGATTTGGACTTTAATCAAAAGATTTCTCCCACTATTTTATTCGAATTGGTAGCCTCTACCTCCAATTCGAGGAATTAACCTAATTCCTTAGCGGGTACTAGAATCCACTTAGACTGCACACAAGCCCAACTTTGGTTGGCCAACCCATGTACATCTAAGGGTAGGTTCATAACCAATTGCTTCTCTAAATAATTTCTAGTAATTTTAATTTTGCCCCAGAAACCTAATCAGTAGGCTTTGGCCTCCACTGTAAGGATCCAGTTAGGTCCAACCATTAACATGATCATACTTGGTGTATCTAACCAACAAATGATTAAGCCCAACTTTGGTTGGCTCACCTAACCACCATTAGAGAGACACTTCCAAGTCGTCATATGATGAGTGATAATTCCATTAGTCAACAAGCACCAGGCCTTTGGGTCTGCAATGATTATTGAGTTAATGGACTCATTATCAAACACCTTAATGGGAGGCTATGACTCAGTTATCTCCATAACTTTATCATTTTAAGGACCTAATAATTTTAGAGGATTTAAATAATATAGAGGATGAGGTCAGATGAACCAGCTTATCATGATCCTCCCACTGGCTTCACCAAGTCAGCTTAAGGGAGACCATTAAAAGGGCTGGTCTAGGAGCACCTAAATCAGTCACACTGATTTACCTAGTTGACATGGGTCAGCTCGAATAGTCAAGTGATCCGATCAAAACATAATTTCATCAAGAGGCCAGGTAAGTTCGATCAGTGGGAGGGTCTGCCAAAGCTTGCCTTAGACACCATCAGAAATGGCCAGGTAAGCGGGCTCCCAATTAAAAACCACCGGTCTGCTTTACCTTAGACACCAACTGGTTTAATTAGTTTCGATTAGATCAAACTAACAGTTCGTGCTAGACCGCTTAGCCAAGAATCAAGTCCATTTGGTTCTCGTTAAAGACATGGACTTGACCAACTACAACTATTGTAATTGATCTAGAGAATCCTTGACCTAATCTAAAACAACAATTGATTAGATTTAGTCAATTCTCTAATTAAGTCCATCTTTAATCTAACCATAGGTCTAACCCAATTAATGGACCTAATTTTCACTAACCCATTAACCCAATGTGTTATGATTTGTGTCATAGGTTCTTCAATTCACAATCCTAGAACCTAATCAAACAACTTCTTAATTCTTAATTAAGTTTTGGGCTGAGGGTTGGGTTTGGCTTTTCAAAAAAAAATAATTTTTATATTTGTAAAATAATTTTACAATATGATTCTACCAATCATATTGCATGTTTGATTCATAATCAAGATGCAAGTGAAATAAACATGAAACTACTTTAAATCTAATCTAAACAGGTTCATGTAATTGAAACAATTTCAACTTTAAACAATTTCTTTGCATAAAAATTATTAACAAAGAGATTTTATTTTAGATTTAAATATCTTTTAAATCTAATAAATCATAAATTTAATCTAGATCATATCTAACAAATTTATAATTAAAGATAGATCTACACAAACTAGGACAACCTGTGCACTGTAAGGGGTAAACCTTATAGCAGGACAACCTTGCAGTTTGTGATTGATCTAAAATTTTAATTTCAGATTTAATAATCAGATTATAATTAGATCTAATCTAAAAAATAATCTAAGCATGTATAAATAATCATGTAATAAAGAACCTAGGCTCTGATACCAATTGTAGGAACCAGATCCAGGGTTTCAGGGTTAGATCTTGAAAAAGAGGGTTAGATCTTGAAACTTTTTCAAGATCATACAGCGGAAGACTAAAATAAATCAAAATTTATTTTCCAAGATCAGAAAATCCCTAGATCTAAGATCCTATTACATGATTATTACATGGCATTAAATCAGAAATTAAAATATATAAATATAGCATGAACTACATGTTGATCATATCAACATGTTTTTATACCACATCTAATGTATGTATTAAACAATAGATCAGATCTATTACCTTGCAAGTTAGATGCTCTAACCTCGCTGATCCGGGCTTAAGGATGATGTTGCAAGCCGCACACGCATCCGGCCTCTAGGAGTCGTCCACACGAGCCCACGAATCTCGATCAGAAGTCCTGCTTCAGGAAATCAGCACAGTATGCTAGTACTGCGCTGATCCTTCTTTGATGGTTGATCAGGTGCCTCCTTCTTCTTGATTTGGACTCTTCCAAAGATGGAAAGTAGAAGGAGGAGTTTCAGATCTGAGACACTCTCAGAAAACTCAAGATGGAAGGAGGAAAGATATGAAAATAAAAACCCTAGAAGAAGACCCTCTTCTTCTTCACGTTTTTCTCTCTAGACACCCAAACTTGCATCTTTTATATCTCCATGACCCAAAGGAATTTCTCTCTGATTTTTGGATGGAACAAAGGTCTCTAAAATCTCTATTTCCACCTAAACTTTTATAAAGAAACTCATCTTATATAGAAAGATATGATAGAGTCCTTGTCTAGGTCAAACACCTAGTCAAGGCTTATCCAAACATGGCAAGTTAAGGGACGCCCAACTCTTGAGCATCTCCTCCATATTTTCGTGAATGGATCACCAGAAAAGGGTTCACAATGTAAACCCTAAAGGCTACAAAAATTCCAAAAAAAATTTGGATAAATTCGGTGCAAAATTGAAAGAGTTTTGGATTTCTAAAACTCTATCTCATAGAATTCAAAATCCAAACTTATTCCTTTTAGATTTGATCCAAACCACCTTCCATGTAAGAAAGAAGAGAGGAGACCTTTTGTGAACGTGGGAGAGATCTGGGAGAGGGCTTTTGTCACACAAAATAAGTGGAGATTGGCGTTGAATAAGAGAGAGGGCGTGGAGAAGGTTTATGTGGCGCAAGGTGGAATCCTAGTCCTACTAGGATTCTGTCTCATAACTTGTTTTAATTTGGTTTCTCAAATCAAATCAATTCAAAATTAGATCAACCAAATTAAAATAGGTCTTAACCCAATTAAGAACCTAATTTAATCAGATTAAATTAGATTTAAATCTGATTTAATTTTCTAATCAAATTAGAAATTAGATTGACCCAAGTCCTAGTTGAACTAGGACTAGTTTTTCCGTGCACTTGGCTTATCCAATAAACCAATTGGACTTGATCCAATCAAATCCAAACTAAATCTAATTAAATCATATTTAATTAGACTTAATCTCAGCCCATTGGCTTAATCAAATTAAGCCAATTAGCAATCGAATTGCTAATCGATCCTCCTGCAACACTTGCACTGGGTTAAATATCAATCGTATTGATCATCTAACCCTAGAACGATTCTTAATCGTTGATCAACCATCTGATTGAATCATGAACTCTAATGTGTGTGACCTCATAGGTTCGAACCTAAGTCGGTAGCATAGGAACAAATTCCTATACCAATCGAAGTGACCATCTAGCAATGGTACCCGACGATCGGATAGGT
The DNA here is from genome assembly GCF_000442705.2 of Elaeis guineensis. Taxonomy (NCBI): domain Eukaryota; kingdom Viridiplantae; phylum Streptophyta; class Magnoliopsida; order Arecales; family Arecaceae; genus Elaeis; species Elaeis guineensis. The sequence goes on along the minus strand of NC_025995.2, from coordinate 54,530,566 downwards.
CGAATGTGTAGAACAACATCCTTAGAACCCATGCGGATATAGTTTTCATATAATTCATCCCCTTGACCAAAATGATCATAGGACACCCCAGAGTTTAACTGTCAACTCTGATCAGGTTGTCCATATTGTATTTCAAAATATCAAATTCATCTGATGGATTACCCTGGCCAAGGTTTTGCTAAATTGAAATACAGCGACTCATTCTTCTCCAACTCTTGAAGTGGTCAATCCCATCTCGATCACACTCTGACTTCGCAAGTACTTGACTGTGCCCAGAAGCCTTCCGTCCCTGAATTAAAAATTCAGTTAGTCCAGTACCAAAGCACAGTGAGTTGCTTGCAAGTCACTGAGGCGATCTCAGGTCTAAGGGATACTTATACCTATATCCCATCAGAGATATTCTCGACAGTAGAATACTCTGGAGTTGGTCACGTTCAATGATGATGTACCCTTACATCTCACCTGTATGCCATACCAGTGTCTCCACACTCCTTGGTTAAGAGGACAACCAACCCATATGGCCTATAGCGACCTATGCTCGATAGAAGCTGTCGTCCTTATTAACAGCCTATCATTTGGTCGTGAACAGTTTTAAGGACTAATCGATAAATCCTCTCTTTATCGAACCTAAATAGTCCTAAGGACTTCATCATAACAATGGAGTTCATTAGAAGATGAAAGCTTATGATGAAGATGCCAAATATATTTTATTTATTAACAAATCAATTACAATACTTGGTTGCTCAACCGTCAACAGCTTGACGATTGGCTTTTTGGGACACATTTCCCAACAGTCTTTTGGTTGATCGAATTGAAACTAATTGACCAATTGGTGTCTAAGATAAGTTTGGTAATATTGCTTGATAATTTGGTCGATGAATTTTAATTGACAGTCCACTTACCTAGCCATTTTAATAGTCTCTAAGGTAAGCTAAGACAGACCCTCCCATCGATCTTACTTACCTGGTCAATTTGGTATGTTTTGAATAGGTCGCTAATTGATTCGAATTGACTCATGCCATTAAGGTAAATCAGTGTGACTGATTTAGATGTCTTTAGATCAGTTTGTTTTTAGTCCTCTTCATAACTTAGTGAAGTTAGTGGGAGGATTTAGTCTTGCCAATCCAATGAACCAACTTGTCTAGTCTTTTTTGTGACTTGATGAAGTCAGTGAGAGAATTTAGGACTCACCGATCAATATGTTTTCAAATCATTAAATCAAGTCTTCTAAATTATTAGGTCCATAAAATGAGCTAGTTATAGGGATAACTAGATTATAGCCTTGCATTAAGATGAATGATAATGGGTCCAATAGTTTAGGTAAGCATTGCAGACCCATAGGCCTGGTATTTATTTGGATATTAGAATTATCATTCATTATATAATAACTCAGTCGTGTCTCTCTGATGGATGGTCAAATTGGCCGATCATAGTCAGACCTAATCATTTATCGGTTAGATGGGTTGAGTATGGTCATGTTAATGATTGGATCTAAGTAGGACTTTCAGTGGAGGCCCTAGCCTACTAAAATAAAATCTGGGATAAAAATTAATTACTAGAAGTTGTTTGAAAAAATAATTGGTTAAGAACCTACCTATAGATGCACATGGATTGGCCGACCATAGTCGGACTCGTGTGTAGTCTGTGTAGATTCTAGTACCCGCTAAAGAATTAAGGTAATTCCTCAAATTAGAGGTAGAGGCTATCAATTCGTATAAAATAATGGAAGAACTTTTAAACTAAAGTCCAAATCTTTAAGATTAAATAATTCATATATTAATAGATCTTTATTTTTCTTTTAGTGATAGCTAGTAATTTATCACTCTTCTCATTGTTGGACAGTGACAAGATTATAAGATCAAATTTTGATAATTGGTATTGAAAGTCAAGAATAGTTCTGAAGCATAAAAAGATCCTATATGTGATTATAAATCTTACACCTGAAGTACCATCTCCCAATACAGATGTAACAGTTAGAGACATTTATCAGAAATGGCTCAATGACTGTACGACAATACGTTGCATAATAAGAGCTACTATGAGTGATGAATTTAGTTGTAAATTTGATGATGCTTAGTCGAAAGAAATACTTCAAATATTGAACAAGTCTTTTGGCACACTTGAGGATTTGTCCTCAAAAGGGCATTAGTCTTTCGAGAGAGGAAAGATAAGTATGGTATAGTGGTATCATGTTAGGGCTTCCAAGTCCAATCGAACTAACCAGTCTAAGGTAGATCAGAGTCAGGCAGAATACTTCTTTTGCAAGAAGCTGGGATACTAGAAGAGGAATTATCCTCTATATCTAGTTTTCTTTGATCCAAACAGGTCTAGAAAATGAAATCAGCAAAAGATTGCTGGACAAAGTAATGATATGATAGTATATTATAGATTCTCTATCTGTGATGCTACTATCTGGGTATTGGATATCAGAAGTCTAATTTATTTTTGTAATTCATTGCAAGGGCTTCAGGTTGGTAGAAAATTTGAGAAGAGTGAACAATTCCTGAATATTGGAGATGGAAGGGCAGTTCCAGATCTAGATATAGAAAATATTTAGCTTGTTTTCAATTCAAATATCATTATTTTAGATGATTGTCATTATTGTCCATCTTTCTTTATGAATATTATTTTCATAGACCTTTTAGCCAGGGATGATTATAATTTTTCAATAAAAAAAAATTTCTGTGATATCATTATGAATGATGTCATGATTATGCATGGATAATTAAAAGATGATATTTATATTTTATCACACTTTGTTAGTGTAATATACACATCGAACAAACACCTTAATATAGATAATATCACAGATGCCGATCTTTGGCATTGTAGGCTCAGTCACATAAATAAGAATAAGATAAACAGGTTAACTAAAAAGAAAATGTTCGACATCAATGATTATAAATCATTACTGACCTATGAGTCCTGTCTTCTTGAAAAGATGACCAGATCATCCTTTACTAAAAAGGATAAATGAGCTAGTGATGTTCTAAGTCTAGTACATAACGATGTATGTGGACCTATGAACATAGGTGCTAAAGGAGGATATTTCTACTTCATTACATTTACTGATGATTTATCGAGATATAGATACGTCTACCTTATGGAGTATAAGTTTGAATCATTTGAAATGTTCAAATGATTCTATAATGAAGTAGAAAAATAGACTGAGAGGAGTGTTAAAACTCTTCGATCAGATCAAAGAGGTGAATATTTTTTTAAAATTTTTTTGACATATTTAGAAGAGAATAGGATTCTCTCACAATGGACCACTCTTGGGACACCATAATATAATAGGGTGTCAGAAAAGAGGAGTCAAACTCTGTTAGATATGGTTCGATCCATGATGAGGTTTGCAAGTCTATCAATCTCTTTTTGGGTTATATCCTTGAGACTGCATGCTATGTTTTGAATAATGTTCCGAGCAAATCAATCACAAAAACTCCATATAAAATATGAACTGGGCATAGATCGATACCCTCTTACCTTAGGGTTTGGGGTTGTTCGATTTATGTAAAATATTTATAGATCGATAAGCTTAGATCCCGATCTGATAAATACTTAAATATAGGGTATTCTAAAGAGTCTAGGACATACTACTTCTACTATATTAAAGAACAAAAGGTGTTCATCAGTAATAGGGTATTTTTTTTAGAAAAAAAGTTTCTTAAGGAAGAAACTGATACCACTATGTTTGAACTTGATAAAGTTCGATCGGTAGAAGTACCGACACAAACAACTAAACCTATAGAATCAGATTTGATTAGATCAAATCCAAAGTCCATTGTTGAGGCACCTTTAAGAAGATCCAATAAAGTACCGCATCATCCAGACAGATACTACAATTTTTTGATCTAGAATGGTGATCCTATTGATCTAGATGAGAATGACGAAGATCTGATCACCTACATGGATGCCATGTAGAGATCCGACTCTGACAAGTGGCTTGATGCCATGAAATCTGAGATGGAGTCCATAGAGATCGTTGGTATATGGACACTAGTTGATCCACCTAAAAGGATAAAATCCATAGGATGTAAATGGATTTTTAAAGAGAAAAAAAGATGCAGATGGAAAGATGGAGACCTATAAAGCCTGTTTGGTTATCAAGGAATATTGTCAATGTTATGGTATTGACTATGACAAGATGTTTTCTCCTATGGCAATGCTCTCAGAATTGAAACATGCATTTTGATGAGATCAAAATATATGGCTTCGTTAGAAATGAAGAAGAACCTTGCATATATAAGTGGGCTAATGGTTTTGTAGTCATCTTTCTTGTACTATATGTAGATAACATACTGTTAATGAAAAATGATGTTCCTGCTTTATAAAGTATAAAGCTGTGACTATCATCACAGTTCTTCATAAAGAATTTGAGAGAAGCATCCTACATCTTAAGGATGAAGATCTATAAGGATAGATCTAAGAGGCTGCTTGGATTATCTCAATTCACATACATAGATCCATGTTGAAATAGTTCAGCATAGAGAATTTCAAAAAAGGCTTTCTTCCAATAGACCATAGAATTACTCTCTCTAAGAAGGATTGTTCGACAACTCCTCATGAAAGAAAGTGTATGAGTAGAATTCATATGCTTCGACAATGGGATCTATCATATATACTATGATGTGTATGAGATCGGATGTGGTATACTCACTAGGGATAGTGAGTAGGTACCAGTCTGATCCAAAAGAGAATAATTGGAAGGTTGTATGAACCATCCTTAAGTATTTGCGAAATACTAAGGACCAATGGCTTATTTATGAAAAATCTGATATAAAACCAATGGAATATAGTGATTTCAGTTTTCAGTCAGATCATGATGATGGCAAAAGTGTGTTAGGTTATATGTTTATCCTAAATGAAGGAGTGATCTATTGAAAATATTTTAAGCAGCATACCATAACCAATGCGAGATGGAGTACATTATGGCATCCGATGCTGCTAAGGAGGTAGTCTGATTGTAGAACTTCATCATTAAGCATGGAGTGATACTCTCCATTGATGATCCAGTCCTATTGTATTGTGATAGCACTAGAGCCATAGCTTAAATTAATGAATAGTTGTCCTACCAAAAAACTAAACACACTTTGCATCGCAATTACCTTGTACGAGAGGTCATGAATCGAGGTGACATCGATCTTCAGAAGATCGAGGAAAAGGAGGACTTGGTCAGTCCATTTACTAAAGCCTTCAGAATCAAAAAGTTCGATGAATACAAATGGAAGATGGGTATTAGATACTATATCGATTAGCTTTAGTCCAAGTAAAAGTTGTTAGGAAATATGTCCTAAAGTTAATTGTTTGGACAATTATGCTCTTTGTAATTTGTATATGAATTATAAATTAATAAAAATTATTTAATATTTTCATCATAAGGTATACATCTTCCTTATTAGAACTCTTGTATTGTGATGAAGTCCTTAGAACTTTATGACAATCGATAAAGGAAGATTTATCGAATAGCTCTTAAGCATGTTCATGATCAAATGATATGTCATTAAAGGACGATGACGTTTATCGAGTCTAGGTTGTTGTGCGGTTGGTTATCCTTTTAATCAAAGAGTGTGGAGACACTGGCATGGCATATAGGTGAGATGTAGGAGTACATCATCACTGATAAGTAACTCACCTATGGAGCGCTCTACTATCAAGGGCTGCTCATGAAAAATATGGATATAAGTATTCCTCAGAACTAAGATTATCAAGTGACTTACAAGCAACTCACTGTACTTTGGTGTTGGACTACCTACATTTCTAATGCAGTCATGAAAGGCCACTAGGTATAGTCAAGTACTTGCGAAGTCTGTCTGTGGATCAAGATGGGATTGATCCCTCCAAATTTTAGGAGTTGATGCATCACTATATTTCAATTGAGTAAGATCTTGATTGGAGTAATCTATGTGATAGGTCACAGGATTTGAAAAAAATTGAAATACAATGTAGATGACTAATCCAAAGTTGACAGTTAAACCCTAAATCATCCTGAGTATTCAGGGTCAAAGAGATGAATTATGCGGTAACCATATTCTTAGGTTTTTAAGTGTTGTCTTGCAAACATTCGACCTATCTAGACATCGAAATCATTGCTAGATGGTAACTTTGATTAGCGCAGAAAATAATTTTCTACGCTATCCGCTTAGTATTCGAACCTATGGAGACACATAAAAATCAGGCAAAGTAAGAAAGAATTGACCTAAGTCTGTGCATTCAATTTGAAAGTACGTGACATGATTGAACAAATAGATTACCTTAATTGAGAATTAAGTTAAAGGTCATACAGGATTAAAGAATTGTCTATGTCTAGCTAGCACTGGATATGAGGTATAGATTTAATTCCAGAGATGATAATGATCTTATCAATAATCCAAGAGATTTATGAGAGATTGAATTTATATCCTAATTAATTTTAGATTAGATCTAATTTAATTAAGACTTAATTGGGTTAAAAATTTAAATTAAACTTAGACCAGAATCCTAATTAGATTAGGATGGACAACTTCTTTGAGTTTGATTCGAATTTGATTTGAATCAGGATCCAATTGGACTCAATTTGGACCCAAATTAGATTAGATCCATAGAGTCTCAAGTACCTGAGACTCTCTCTCATGAGAGCCGACCATAGAAAGGAGGGGTGCTAATATTTCCACCCATCAGATGTGCGTGTGTGAAGTGTTCGCGTGAAGCAAGTTGAGCACTCTCCTTTCTCATATAGGATTCCTTCTTTGGATAAGGTTTTGTATCCTAAATTAGCTAGGACTTCTGATCAGATATGGGAACATGATCTATTTAAGCGAAGGTCCTAACTACCAGTTGTAAGGCTTTTATTTGTGTGACAAAAAGAGAGCAACCCCCAGTGAGAAAGTTTGGTGTGCGACAAAGAGAGGGAGGCCAGTTCCTTTCTTGCGTGGGGTTTCTTTGCGTGTTAACTTCTAGGTGTGAAGACTCCCTTCCAGGCATTCCCAATGAGAGAAAAATAGATCTCCTCTCTCCCCTTCCTTCTCTTCTAAGGATTGATGCAAAGTGATCCTCCCTCTTTGCTACAGAGCCTAGTGTGCGCATGAAATAAAAGGTCTGTACATTCAGACCTCATGAGGCTTTGGATTCTAAAACCCTCGGGCATCCTGTTCACTGGGGATTTTGATCCCCATTCCGCTATGATTCAGGTAACTTATAAACATTATAAATTTATAGAATAAAAAAATTTTCAGATGTACCTTGGTGATCCAATCAGATCAGACAGATTTTTTCCTTCAAAAATTTGGAAAAAATTATCAAAATACCCTTCAATGGCAAGTTACTATGCAATTCAATCTTTCGATCATTTTTCATCCCGAATATATGTTCATGAGTATGGATTCATATCAAACTCAAATACATATTTCTATTGATTCTTCATCAATCAATGATAACTCTAATAAAGTATTAGAAAATCTTATCTAATCTTCATACTGCTTTGGCCAAAAATTTTTTGAGTTATCTTGAGACGAGAATACATAGGACACTATTTCCTCTTACTAGGAGTAATCAATTTTTTATTGATCTACTCACAACCTTCATACACAATCCATCATATTCAAAATACCCCATTCATGACTTAGTCATAATTGAGTATGAACCAAAATATGGATTCATGTGTATAAGATTCTATGATGATCTCAGGTCTAAGGATCACTTGCATAACTCCCACTTAGAAAACTATCTTTTGATATGCAAGTAAGGCTTCCATAAGATATTCTCTCGATGGATCAAATCAATATACTCATACCCTAATGAGCACCCATATCCTTGTATTAGTATCTCTACATAAGTGGTTGTAAGATCAACCACCCTCTCCTTTGAGCATACATAGGATGTACTAGTCTTTTCAAAATTATTGATCACCAACTTAATGATCCAATGATTAGGATTATTTTTAGATTAGGATTTTAGAATTTTAGATCTTATTGGCATGAATCATTCATGTCCATAAAGCCATTGTCTTAATCTATGGGGTTCATCATAATCTTAAAAATTAATTAAGACACAGCAAAAGATGAAACATAAAAATATCTCTTTATTATTGATTAATAATAAATTTCATATATGTGTTGGGAGTAATTATAGAAAAGATCCTATCACATAACAAATATGATTGGATTGTAAGGAACAATTCTTTCATGCACAGCCCACCCTAGGTTTTGTGGGTGGCCCAAACTGGGCCCCAACACTGAGGAGACCAGTGCCCAATCGAAAGGTGGAAATGGTGAACCCACTTTGGACACTTCGCTTTGTAGACTCAGGTGTGGTGCTTCCAAGCCTCTGATGGCCAAGAGACAAGCTAAGGTTTATAGTCCATGAAACATTCATGGAGATTTTAAGACTGGTTTGGGCCTTAGAGTGGAGGCATTCAGCCTTTCATGGTTTTGAGGCCCTAGAGACTTGGGCCTTGAAAGGCTAATCCATTTTGGACTAGGTTTGGATCCAAGGAGGGTGAGAGCATGTTAAGTTATGGGTGTGCATGGGCTTAAATGAGTGTAATCACATGTGGGTTAGCATTGGGAGTTGTTTGGATTGAGTCAAATTTTAGGGGTGCTGAAATTTGAGAGCCAATTACACACACACACACACACACACACATATATATATATATGTATGTGTATATTTTTCTCCCATTCTCTCTCCTATCTTCCTTCCTTTGGTTGCCACCCCCCTCTCTTGATGTAATCCTAGCTGTCCCCCTCACTTGCCTTATTTGGAACCAAATAAACCCTGACGCCTAGGGTTTTCTTGGCTGCCCTTGCTTCTTAGTGCCTTCAAGCCTTGCCGCCCCCCTTTAGGTGGTATTTGCTACTGATTTCCAAGTCTCTATACTTCAAGGAAGGATTCTAACAATTGGTATCAGAGCTGGTTTTGCGTGGAAAGGAGGAAGAAGCCAGAAGCAAGGAAGATCTTCAAGCTAAAATTCTGCAGCACATCTCTTCCAAGGTATTTTCTTAAATTCATCTTGTGGATTGTTGTATTTTTTTGGTAAGATCCAACCATAGGTAGTAGTATTAAGGTTGATTTCAAGAAGTTTGATGAGAAGAAAAGTTTGTTTATGTGGAAGGTCAGGGAGGAAGATTATTGGTCCAACATGAGTTGGATCTGGTGTTGGAGAGGTGAGATGGAATGATGGATAGGCAGTGGATGTCCTTGGAGAAGAAGATATGTTCAGCAATTAGAGGGTGTTTGGCAGACTCAGCATTATATTCGGTGCTAGAAAAGAGGATGTCCAAGGGGTTATGATCGAAGTTGCACACCATGTACATAGAGAAGAATATGTGCAACAAGTTGATGTTGAAGAAGTGGTTGTACAGTCTTCGAATGTAGAAAGGAGGAGACATTATGATGCATATCCAAAAGTTTGACCAAATAAGCAATGATCTGATGAACCTTGGGGTGAAGATAGATGAGGAGGATAAATTATTGTTCTTGCTATACTCGCTGCCCTTTTCTTATGATCCATTGGTGACGATGCTGCTTTATAGAAAGGAGACATTCTTTTATGAAGACATTGTCTTGGTACTCAGATCCAATGAGCAGAGAAAAAAGTTGACCAAGAAAGGAGCTCTCCAGGAGGGCTTGACCGTGGGGGAGAGGTCTAGAAGAGGAAAGGATAGAAGCAAGTAAAGGGGATGGTCAAAATCCTTAAAGGCAAAAAGGAAGCATGGTGCTTCAAGTGCAATGAAGCAGGGTACTTCAAGCAGGATTGTCCGCTTCGGAAGAAGAAGCAAGAAGAAAGGAATGGATCTGATTTGTTGAGTGCCATTGCTAATCTCGAGGTGGAGGATGATCTCTTGCTGATTTTGGATGGTCACAGGAGCAACACAGAAATTTGGATCCCAGATTTAGCTTGTTCTCACCACTACACATCAAATCGATCTTGGCTCGCTACATACACCAAAATCGATGAGGGGAGTGTGATTCTTGGAGACGATCATTCTTGTAAGGTGGCTAGCATTGGGTGTTAGATGTGTACCCCAAAAGCTAATAGAATCATTTTTCTCCCAATTCTCTTTCACCTCTCTCCCTTCCTCTGGTTGCCGCCCCCCTCTCTTGAAGGCCCTAGCCGTCCCCCTCACTTGCCTTATTTGGAACCAAACAAACCCTAGTGCCTAGCATTTTCTTGGCCGCCCTTGCTTCCTAGCACCACCAAGCCTTGTGCCCCCTTTTAGGTGGTATTTGCTACTGGTTTCCAGGTCTCTACATTCCAAGGAAGGATCCTAACACCCTTGGTTTGAGGCTGCTGACTTGGGCCTCCTCATTGATGACTTTCCTTGGTGAGGGAACATCTCACCAGACCTCTCCCCGAGCTGAGTCATCTACTCTAGCTTTACAACTAGCCCTTGTTGACACCGACAAACTCAAGCCATTAGATTTTGGGCTCAAAAATTATAATGTTGCCTAAGATCTGCTACATGGAGCTTTACTACCAGTCGACAAGGTGGCACCAAGCCAGAAGGGCTCTAGGTTCCACATCACCAACATGTTTGACTCCCTTCTTCGGATAAGTATTTCTATCCCCCTTACCTTTGCTTAATTTCTTAATCTAACTCCTTGTTCAATTATTTCAGCTCATGCGCCACTTTAATTACCTTTTGGATGGATGAAGAAGGTGAGATTGAAGCTATATTATAACAAGAACATGTTGTTTGATTGAATCCAACAAGGATGTCTTTGATACCATAGTTGGGTTCTGGTTATGTAGTGTGTTGGGTATAAAATACCCGCAGCCGAAATCAACAGCAGAACGGCTCCGCCCGGACTCCTACGAAAGCCGGGCTCCTCCATCGACAGCAGAACGGCTCCGCCCGGACTCCTACGAAAGCCGGGCTCCTTCATCGACAGCAGAACGGCTCCGCCCGGACTCCTACGGGAGCCGGGCTCCTTCATCGACAGCAGAACGGCTCCGCCCGGACTCCTACGGGAGCCGGGCTCCTCCATCGACAGCAGAACGGCTCCGCCCGGACTCCTACGGGAGCCGGGCTCCTCCATCGACAGCAGAATGGCTCCGCCCGGACTCCTACGGGAGTCGGGCTCCTTCATCGATAGCAGAACGGCTCCGCCCGGACTCCTACGGGAGCCGGGCTCCTCCATCGACAGCAAAATGGCTCCGCCCGGACTCCTACGGGAGCCGGGCTCCTCCATCGACAGCAGAACGGCTCCGCCCGAACTCCTACGGGAGCCGGGCTCCTCCATCGACAGCAGAATGGCTCCGCCCGGACTCCTACGGGAGCCGGGCTCCTCCATCAACAGCAGAACGGCTCCGCCCGGACTCCTACGGGAGCCGGGCTCCTCCATCGACAGCGGAACGGCTCTGCCCGGACTCCTACGGAAACCAGGCTCCGTCATCAGCAGCAGGGTGGCTCCGTCCGGACTCCTACGGGGGCCAAGCTCCGACCTCAGTCTCCGACCTCAGTATCAGCTGCTGGAGCCGGACCCCACCCACGACCTCAACCGAAAGGGGGACTCCTCCCGGACTCCTGCGAAGGCCGAACTCCGACCACTGCCGAGCCTTGATCAACAGATCCGCGTCCCTTGGCAGATAACAATAACTGCCATGATCCTATTCCACTTCCTATAGCGGATTCCGCGCGGCTCCACCTCCCCCTACGGCGGACCCACTACTCTCTGACAGGCTGTGTCAACGGCTACGATTCTGCTCTGCTCCCTGCGACAGGTGCTGCACGATCCCACTACTCGCTGACAACTAGCGACAACGGACGCCGCCCCACTACCTGCAACAGGCCCTACGTGGCAGGCTATGGCGATAGCCACGGGTCTACCCCACTATCTTTCGCAATCAATTCCCCTGACCATGGGCGGCCCACTATCAGGCGGTTACAAACGTCACCATCAATCCTTTGCCTCCTCCGTCTATAAAAGGGGGATCCAGATACGTTATTCTCTAAGCTCCTTTTCCTTATCTCAAAACTCTGCTAAATTCTTCGTTCGAGCACTCCATTCTTGTTGAGGCAGAAAACTGACTTGGGCGTCGGAGGGTCTTGCCGGAGCAACCCCACCTCCGGTTTAGACTTCCCTTGCAGGTCCCGACGGCGACCGCGGCTTCCCCGACTCCAGCTTCTCCGGCGCAAGCGGATTTTTGCACCAACAGGATTGGCGCTAGAGGAAGGGTGCGTGTCTTCGCAGCACCCTTGTTCTTGAAGGAGCGCTCAACGGACCCGCTTTCGGCCATCTTTTCCGGCATCCAATCCTCTTTTCCCCATCCGATGCCCTCCCGCGAGGTTTCTGCACAACTACCTCCGGTTATGGTTGCTGATAAAGGGTGGCCGGATGACCAGCCTTCGCCGGATTCCGTCAACGTCATCTCGAGAGAATCCCGGCCGGAGGCAACCAGCACATCAGCTGCACCCCTCAAGCGGCAAAAAGTTGAAGAGCCCATAGCCTTCGCTGAAGAAGATGCCCAGGGAGTCCAATTCCCTCATAACGACGCGGTCGTAGTTTCCTTGAACATAGCAAATTATGACGTCCGTCGCATTCTCGTCGACAATGGAAGTTCAGCTGACATCTTATTCTACAATGCCTATTCGAGAATGGCCACTCTTGGCGGTCATCTAAGGCCGATGTGCTCCCCCTTGATAGGGTTTACTGGTGACACCGTTCCGACGGAAGGAATGATAGCTCTAACTGTGACCGCGGGTCAGCATCCAAAGCAGTCCAGAGCCCTGGTGAATTTCCTGGTGGTAAAGGCGCCGTCTGCCTACAATGCAATTCTTGGCCGACCCGACCTCAATGCCCTTAGAGCCGTTGTTTCAACCTACCATTTGAAGTTGAAGTTCCCCACTGACAAGGGGATTGGAGAAGTTCGGGGAGACCAAGCGCTGGCCAGGCACTGCTACAATATTGCCCTACAAAGAAGCGATCAAGCGGACCTCTGTCCAGTCGACGGGTTGGATGCACGCGACGACCTCATTGAAGAGAGGGGCGGCCCGATCGAGGACCTAATACCAATTCCTTTGAATGATGGGAATGCGGAGCATGTGGTGTTAATTGGCTCCAACCTAGAGGAGGAGGTGCGGACGCATCTCATGGATTTTCTCCGAAGGAATGCGGACGTTTTCGCATGGGTCCCGACGGATATGCCGGGGATTGAGACAGAAGTCATGGAACATCATCTGACGGTCGACCCTAAACATCGGCCAAAAAAAGAAAAAATCCGGAGTCATGCCCCGGAGAGGCAGAAGGCGATAGCCGAGGAAGTGGATAAACTTCTCAAGGCTGGATTCATCAAGGAGGTCAATTATCCGGAGTGGATCTCCAATGTTGTCTTGGTCAAGAAAGCAAACGGCAAGTGGAGGATGTGTATCGATTTCAAGAAGCTGAATAAGGCTTGCCCAAAGGATAGCTACCCCCTTCCCAGGATCGACCAACTGGTGGATGCTACCTCGGGCCACGAGCTTCTCACTTTTATGGACGCATTCTCCGACTATAACCAGATTAGAATGGCATCGAAAGATGAAGAGAAGACTACTTTTATCACTAATCGCGGCCTTTATTGCTACAGGGTTATGCCGTTCAGCCTCAAGAATGCGGGAGCAACCTATCAATGGCTGGTGAACAAAATCTTCAAGGAGCAGATCGGTCGAAACATGGAGGTTTATGTGGACGACATGCTCGTGAAAAGCAGGTCTTCCGACAATCATGTAGCCGACCTCGAGGAAACCTTTGGCGCTCTTCGAAAGTATAGAATGAAGCTGAATCCGACCAAATGCGCCTTTGGGGTAACCTCAGGAAAGTTCCTGGGCTTCATGGTGTCGGGGCGCGAGATCGAGGCCAATCTGAAGAAAATCCGCGCCATCCAAAATATGACTGCCCCAAGGTCGATCAAGGAGGTTCAATGCCTCACAGGAAGAGTCGCGGCTCTTAATCGCTTTGTCGCAAGGTCGGCTGAACGATGTCTGCCCTTCTTTCAAACCCTCAAGCGATCGAAGAACTTCTGTTGGACCCCTGAATGCCAACAGGCATTCGAAGAATTGAAAAGCTACCTTAGCTCACCCCCACTACTGGCGAAGCCCGAGCCTAAGGAGGAATTATTTTTGTACCTGGTGGTCTCTCCCACAGCCCTTGCAGCTGCCCTTGTTAAAGAGGAAATGAAAGTCCAGTGACCAGTCTACTACATTAGTCGCGTGTTGAGGGACGCCGAGATCAGGTATACCAAATTAGAAAAACTGACCTACGCCTTGTTGATTGCAGCTCGGAGACTCCGGCCTTACTTTCAAGCGCACACGGTGACGTTACTCACCGACCAACCGATCAAGGCGGTTCTGCACCGAGCTGATACCTCTGGGAGAATGGCGAAATGGGCAATCGAGCTCACAGAATTCGACATCAACTACAAACCTAGACCGGCGATAAAAGCCCAAATATTGGTGGATTTCATAGTAGAGTGCACCATCCCCGAGGAGGCTGAACCTGAGCAAAGCAAAATTGACGACCTGAAGACTCAACCGAACTGCCCCGACGAAGAAGCCAGTTCATCCGATAGCTTTTGGACCTTCCATGTGGACGGATCATCCAACATGGCAGGCGCGGGTGCAGGCCTGATCTTGACCAGCCCGGAGGGAGTCGTTGCGGAGTACACTCTGCGTTTCGAATTCCCCGCAACAAACAATGGAGCGGAGTATGAAGCTCTGATCGCAGGGTTGAGGATCGCCAGGGAGCTCGGAATAGGTCAACTCCGGGTGCACAGCGATTCCCAACTTGTGGTGGGGCAGGTCAGCGGGAGCTTTGAAGCGCGGGAGGATAGTATGGCCAAATATCTTGAGAAGGTGAAGGAGTTCATCCCTGCCTTTGGCAATTTCGACATCAGGCAAATTCCAAGGTCGGAGAACACCAGAGCCATTCTTCTCTCCAAACTGGCAACATCGGCTCCGGCCGAATTGCCAAAAGGCGTCCTCTTTGAAGTTTTGAAACAACCGAGTACGGAAGAACCGCGACTCGTAATGGAGATCGACCACGAGCCCAGGTGGGTCGACCCGCTAATAACCTATCTTAGAGATGAGATTCTCCCCCAGGATGCGAAAGAAGCCCGAAAACTTCGAAATCAAGCCTCCCGGTACATCCTTTATGAGGGCAAATTATACAAAAGATCGTACTCCTTGCCTCTCTTGAGATGCCTCCGACCCTCAGAAGCTGACTACGCTTTATGGGAAGTGCACGAGGGAGCTTGCGGAAGCCATTTAGGTGCCAGGTCTCTATCCCACAAGCTACTCCGCCAAGGGTATTACTGGCCAACAATGCACCATGATTCAATTGAATATGTCAAAAAGTGTGATCGATGCCAGAGATACGCAAATGTCCAGAGACAACCTGCTACCGAGCTTACACCCTTGAGTGCCCCATGGCCTTTTGCGCAATGGAGAATGGATATTCTTGGTCCCTTTCCCATGGCGTCTGGTCAAAGAAAATTCCTCCTTGTAGCAATCGACTACTTCACCAAATGGGTCGAGGTCGAGCCACTAGCCAAAATCACAGAAGCGAAAGTGCAGGATTTCGTCTGGAAATCGATCGTGTGCAGGTTCGGTTTGCCTAGAACTCTCATCACTGATAATGGACGGCAATTCGCGGGAGCCAGATTTGCTGAATTCTGTGAAGACCTAAACATCTCCCACAAATTCACATCAGTGGCCCATCCCCAGGCGAACGGCGAAGCCGAGGTAACAAACAGAACCCTTTTGCAGGGGATTAAGACCAGGCTCGAAAAAGCAAAAGGAACTTGGGCGGACGAACTTTATCATGTGCTATGGGCTTATCGGACCACCCAGAGGTTGCCTACAGGAGAGACTCCCTTTGCTTTAGCCTTTGGTACGGAAGCTGTCATCCCGATCGAGCTTAAACTCCCGTCGGCACGAGTCGTGGTATTCGACGAACCCCAAAACGCACAAAATCTCAGAGCCAACCTCGACCTATTGGAAGAAAGGTGGGAGATTGCTCAGGTTCGAATGGCAGCCTACAGACAGAAAGTTGCCCGATATTACAACGCCCGAGTCAAGAACAAGGTATTCAAAGCAGGGGATCTAGTGCTCCGGCAAGCTGCTGTCTCACAACCACAGGGCCAGGGGAAGCTTGCCCCAAACTGGGAGGGACCTTACGAGGTCAAAGAAGTAGTCCGACCTGGAACTTATTATCTCAAGGAACTCGGAGGAGCCGACCTCCCGCGACCGTGTAGCTCAGAAAACTTACGGATGTACTACCAGTGATTTCATCCTAATCAAAAAATCCGTGCCCATTTGTCTTAGGACAATTCAAGCAGACGGTATCAAAAACGAGAGGGCAACCTTATAAAAGTCGAAGGCCCGGTTCTTTTAGATCGGATGGGGGGAGAGGCCTTGCAACGCCCATATGTGCCCCCACAGCCCTGTTAGGGACAGGAGGAGAACCTCGCCCTAACTTGAGCAAAGTCGAAGGCCCGGTTCTTTTAGACCAGATGGGGGGAGAGGCCTTGCAACGCCCATATGTGCCCCCATAGCCCTGTTAGGGATAGGAGGAGAACCTCACCCTAACTCGAGCAAAGTCGAAGGCCCGGTTCTTTTAGACCGGATGGGGGGAGAGGCCTTGCAACGCCCATATGTGCCCCCACAGCCCTGTTAGGGACAGGAGGAGAACCTCGCCCTAACTCGAGCAAAGTCGAAGGCCCGATTCTTTTAGACCGGATGGGGGGAGAGGCCTCGCAACGCCCTAATGTCCCCCACAGCCCTGTCAGGAACAGGAGGAGAACCTCGTCCTGACATGAGCAAACTGGAAGGCACGGACTCCTATGGGAGCCGGGTCCCTACGCCAAAGAAGGCTTCACCCGGACTCCTATGGGAGCCGGGTTCCGCCGCCAAGAAGACTTCACCCAGACTCCTACAGGAGCCGGGTCCCTACGCCAAAGAAGACTTCACCCGGACTCCTACGGGAGCCGGGTTCCGCCGCCAAGATGACTTCACCCGGACTCCTACGGGAGCCAGGTTCCGCCGCCAAGAAGACTTCACCCGGACTCCTACGGGAGCCGGGTCCCTACGCCAAAGAAGACTTCACCCGGACTCCTACGGGAGCCGGGTTCCGCCGCCAAGATGACTTCACCCAGACTCCTACGGGAGCCGGGTTCCGCCGCCAAGACGACTTCGCCCGGACTCCTACGGGAGCCGGGTTCCACCGCCAAGAAGACTTCGCCCGGACTCCTACGGGAGCCAGGTTCCGCCGCCAAAAAGACTTCGCCCGAACTCCTACGGGAGCCGGGTTCTGTCGCAAAAAAGACTTCACCCAGACTCCTACGGGAGCCGGGCCCCTACGCCAAAGAAGACTTCAGACTCCTACGGGAGTCGGGTTCCAAAAAAAGAAAAAAAAAGAAAGAAAGAGAGAAAAAAGAGAAAAAAGAGACTTCACCCGGACTCCTACGGGAGCCGGGCTCCACCGCCAACGTCAGCTACAGGACAACTCCGCCCGAACTTCTACGGAAGTCGGACTTTACTTATGACTTTGATTGCAGAAAAACTTTGCCCTGGCTCTTGCGAGAATCGAGCTACTCCAACTCTCGGAGGGCTTCTCCGTTCGGACTATCAAGGGAGCCGAACTTAGCCCCGACTTCAGCGGAGAAAAATCCGAGCGAACCTGACAAGTGGGTATCCCCGAACGGCACAAAAGCCGAAAAGGAGATCGGCGAATGACGATCCCACATGAACTGAAAAGGTCGCCGACGACCCTGGAACGACGTAACACAGGCAAAGAGAAGGAAAGGAAAATGAAGAAGTTCGGCAGGCAACTATTTAACACAAGATGCAAACAAGGTACTGAAATTGCTTTTTCATTTAACAGAAGTACACGTTACAGGACCCGATGGGTCAGGAAAAAAAAATAATAAAAAGAAAAAAGAAGAGAAGATACACATCATCGCGAGTATCGCGAGCACGGTTCGGGCAGGACGAACCGGAGGTCGCTCCGAGCTACGAACTCCGTCTCTATCCTTCTCAGTCACATTCTCCAGTGCGTGTAACAGCTCTCGCCCCATCTTGCCTCATTCTGTTCCCGAAGTCCCAACCTTAGCGGGAAAGGGATGGGATAGATCTCCGGAGGCGGTGGGGATAACGGCGGCAGTAGCGAAGACCTGTTTCAAGAAGAACCGTAGCCACTTCAGGAGCGATCGGGACACCAGAGATATGCCTCATCTCCGGATGCACCACGACGGCCGCCACCCGAGATGCTCCGGCAAGGTCAGCATGCGTTACTTCCACCATCCCCGCAACAAGTTCTACTGCTCCACCGTCGACGCCGACCGCCTCTGGTCTCTCGACCCCGACGGCGTCACGGATCCCATCATGGCTTATGACGTCTATTCTGCCCTCTTGACCGGTATCACCCCGCCTTGCTGCTCCGAGATTCGTGGGCAGAATAACTTCACCAACAGCCCCCGTTATTAAACCCCTGTTGTTGAAGGAATTCTTCCTTGGGCTCCCTTTAGAGCGACGGAGATTCTCACCGGCCGCCATTCTCCTCCTCACCTTCCTCCAAACCCTAAAAATCCCCTCAAAAACAGCCTCCCGAGTAGAGAACATGGTATAAGGGAAGAAGACAGGGACTGGGGCGAGAGAAGCAGGACTCTCAGATGAAAGGACAGCGCCAGAATGAGGCCACGAAGGGGCTGAGGAGTTTAAATAGCCGATGGATCCTGGCGCCATTATGGCGGCGGGTATTCCTGGGCCAACTGGTGTGTGCCGCGTGGCACGCTTACCCCCTTCACCGCCATCGAGGGTTGGCCGCACGCGAATTCCCGCAGAGCGACTCTTAGGATCGCGTTTCGACGGAGGTTCCGAAGAGACTTTTCAAGTCACCTTCACCGAAAAACGGATTCTGACGTGCGCGCATTAAATGGGGGCGGCAGTGCGCAAGGTTCGAAGGGACGATTCCGGCTGTGCGCATCTCTCTCTGTGTACTTCCTTCGCTTGAAATTCAAACTCGGAAGTAGGGGGACTGGTGTTGGGTATAAAATACCCGCAGCCAAAATCAACAGCAGAACGGCTCTGCCCGGACTCCTACGAAAGCCGGGCTCCTCCATCGATAGCAGAACGGCTCCGTCCGGACTCCTACGGGAGCCGGGCTCCATCGACAGTAGAACGGCTCCGCTCGGACTCCTACGGGAGCCGGGCTCCTTCATCGACAGCAGAACGGCTCCACCCGGACTCCTACGGGAGCCGGGCTCCTCCATCGACAGCAGAACGGCTCGCTTGGACTCCTACGGGAGCCGGGCTCCTCCATCGACAGCAGAACGGCTCCGCCCAGACTCCTACGGGAGCCGAGCTCCTCCATCGACAGCAGAACGGCTCCGCCCGGACTCCTACGGGAGCCGGGCTCCTCCATCGACAGCAGAACGGCTCCGCCCGGACTCCTACGGGAGCCGGGCTCCTCCATCGACAGCAGAACGGCTCCGCCCGGACTCCTACGGGAGCCGGGCTCCTCCATCAACAGCAGAACGGCTCCGCCCGGACTCCTACGGGAGCCGGGCTCCTCCATCGACAGCGGAACGGCTCTGCCCGGACTCCTACGGAAACCGGGCTCCGTCATCAGCAGCAGGGCGGCTCCATCCAGACTCCTACGGGGGCCAAGCTCCGACCTCAGTCTCCGACCTCAGTATCAGCTGCTGGAGCCGGACCCTACCCACGACCTCAACCGAAAGGGGGACTCCTCCCGGACTCCTGCGAAGGCCGAACTCCGACCACTGCCGAGCCTTGATCAACAGATCCGCATCCCTTGGCAGATAACAATAACTGCCATGATCCTATTCCACTTCCTATAGCGGATTCCATGCGGCTCCACCTCCCCCTGCGGTGGACCCACTACTCTCTGACAGGCTGTGTCAACGGCTACGATTCTGCTCCGCTCCCTGCGACAGGTGCTGCACGATCCCACTACTCGCTGACAACTAGTGACAACGGACGCCGCCCCACTACCTGCAACAGGCCCTACGTGGCAGGCTATGGCGATAGCCACGGGTCTACCCCACTATCTTTCGTAATCAATTCCCCTGACCATGGGCGGCCCACTATCAGGCGGTTACAAACGTCGCCATCAATCCTTTGCCTCCTCCGTCTATAAAAGGGGGATCCAGATACGTTATTCTCTAAGCTCCTTTTCCTTATCTCAAAACTCTGCTAAATTCTCCGTTTGAGCACTCCATTCTTGTTGAGGCAGAAAACTGACTTGGGCGTCGGAGGGTCTTGCCGGAGCAACCCCACCTCCGGTATAGACTTCCCTTGCAGGTCCCGACGGCGACCGCGGCTTCCCCGACTCCAGCTTCTCCGGCGCAAGCGGATTTTTGCACCAACATAGTGGAATATGATTTTCAAAATTTTTAATATACTTTTTGAAAAGAATATGCCCTATAAGCCTATCAAAATGTATAAATAGATGGATATTTTTTTTTGTCTCCCGACAACTCATGTACTGATGTTTTAAATAAATAAAGGCATTTAGTTCATCATATGCTGCATCTTATTTTGATGAACCCCATAAATTAGGGCTATGATTTTAGGGTTATGATGCGATCATACCAAGTGAGACCTAAAATCTTAAAACTCTAATTTTAAATATTCCTAGTCGATGGAACATTGAGTAGGGGATCAATATTTTCGGTAAGACTGGTACATCCTGTGTATGCTCGGCAGAGAGGGTAATTGATCTCACAATTACTTGTATATGACACTAATATAAGGATGTAAGTGTTCATTAGAGAATGAATTCACTGAATTGATCCAATTAAAGAATATCTGATGGAGTCTTATCTACATGTCAACAGATTTTTTCTTATAGTGGGAATTGTGCATGTAAATCTTTTGACCTGAGACTGCCATAGAACCTTATAAGCATGAATCCATATTTTGGATCATACTCATTCATGATTTAATCATGTACGGGATGTTCTGGATATGATGGATTACTTATGAAGGTTGTGAATAGGTCAATATGGAAACGATCGCTCCTAGTAAGAGGAGATCGCATCCTATCTGCTTCAATCAAATAATGATTCAGGAAGACTTTGATCAAAGCATTATGAAAAAAATTAAAAATAGTTTCTAATATTTTATAAATTGAATCATTATTATTTGATCAAGAGAAATATGAATATAAAATTAGGTTTGATATTTTTCCATATCCAAACTTATATTCGGGATGCAGGATGATCGTAAGATCAAGTTGCACGGTAATTTTCACTGAAGGGTATTTTTGGTATTTTCATCAAAATTCTATATCTACCAGATAGACATGATACGTTGCTAGACGTCAATCATGTCTTGTGAGTTTGATCAAATTAAAGAGTTTAATTCGATCATTAATTAAAAGCTATTCTGATTGATCAAAACGGTTCAGCTTGATTTGACCTAAATCGGCTAGATTGTGTTCTAACTAAATTAGTTTAAATTGCACCTGGACTCACTGCTGGCTAGATGTGGAACCCAATGGGTCACACACAAAGAGAATTGATCATGGGTTTAATTTGATTAAACCATGTTTGCAAGTTGAACATGCTAGCACATGTTGCAAACCCTAGCATTTAGATTCGAATCGAATTCGAATCGGATTCCGATTTGGGCTAATTTAGAACCAATTTGAGCCAAATTGGATTTGGTCTTGAAGTGGGTTCGAAGTGTTTTAATTGGGCTTGCTGTTGGGTGCCAAAAACCAGGGAACCACATGCCTAAGAGTCTCTCTCTTGGCGTGTGGATTTAAATCCATGCGCATGAGCCATATGGCGCATGGATGGAGTTGGCACCACCTTTAGATAAGGTCTATCCTATTTTTCTCTGTAACCTTTATTCTACGAATGTATTTCAGATATCTTAGGAGGCACCTAAGAGTCCTTCTGAGTATTAAACTCATCGTAGAAGAATTAAGAAAAGGGATAAGGATTAAATCCATGCGCCACCTCTTGAAAGCGCCCCTTTGAAATTTCAAATGGAGAGATAAGTTTTAAATTATCCATGCCCCTTAATCTCTTGCGCCATTCTTCAAGTTGGCACCATCTATCTTGGCCATTGGATGGGCTTTCTTCCAGATCCAAAGGCATGGGTTGATGGCGCCAATAAGAGAAGCTTCGTGACTTCTCATCTGAACACCGTAAGTTAAGATCGAAGAGTCATTCTGAAATAAGGCGTCTCTTCAACCCAATTTTGATGTACACATGGTATTTCTTAACTTATGGGGTGTGAGAAATAGACAAGAGGCATGAGATAAATTGTAAGAGGGCGTGAGATGTTTTGGATTGCACCTTTATGTGCAATATAAATAGGGGTGCACACCGAGGAGTCTCGGATATTCAGAAATCTTCTTTCTTTCTTACAAGAGGCTCTGCTTGTCCGATTTTCTTTATTCTTTCTCTCTAGCCTAGATAAGGTCCTGATAAAGGACAAGAAATCTTCCAAAAAAGGCTTAGAGAATTGAAATAAAAATTAAGGAGACAAGGAGCAAGAAAGAAAGGGAAAAAAAGGTCCAACAGTATGACAACAAAGCCAAGAAAGGAGGTTCTGCCCAAATTGCATTTAAATTCTGATAAATCAGAATTTAATTGCAGAGTATTTTCTAATAAGTGCTAGAGAGTTGATCGAGTCCTCGTGTGGATCAACGTTAGAGGGTGAACACGTGGGCACCTTGTGGAAACCCAAACAGATTGCAGCTGGCAACTAAGCACAAATCAGGGTTTAGCGATAAGAGGTATGTTTCTATATCTTTTATTTGATATTAATGCATATTATATGGTTTAATTTCTGATAAGGTGATCTTGGAGTTAGATTTTATTTTTATGATTTCATAATAATTGCTTTGAAATCCATGCTTCCGCCATTGTATTAAAACCTTTCACTTTTAACTCTTAAAAATAAGCAAATCGAAGCCTAATCCCATGAAGACGTTGCTGATTGCAATCAAACATAATGTACATAACAATTAAGTAAGAATTATACCTTCAGGTAGATGATGATCAGATGCAAGTATGATCTACGTAAAACACCTACGCGGATGTCTTGCAATGATAGTCTACATAGGATCGATCATGGATCTTCCCAATCAGTTGCTACATTGAAGATTGCTTCACAAGAATTCAGCAATCCTTCCTTCTCAAGGATGAAGCGCACCATAGCCCAAGAGCTTTCTAATCTCCACAAGAAACATGCCTAATTCCCTTTAAAATCTTTTCTTAAAAGATCAGTATGCACTCTCTTCCTTAGATGTCCAACACTTGGTATATCAGCTTCTCAAGAAAATATACAATATGCTTTTCTATCTGTTTTCCTTTTACTCTGATTTTTTTTCCTTCCTATTCTTTCTTTTCTTACTTATATGATTTTTCTTTCTTTTATTTCCAATGCCATTCCCTTTTGGAGCACCCCCTATATATGATATATGAATGGGTGCATTTAACAACCATTGGCTATTACTTTCTCATGCGGTGAAACTCTTTAGCTTCTATGTGTAATAAATAGAGAACCATGTGGATGCACCAACTCTTGGGGTATTTAAGATAAGTAAGATAGAATGACTCTCCCTTCTACGCATAACTCCCTAGGCACCATCAATTATGGCACATAGAATTCTAAGAGTAAAATAGAGGGCTCATCCTTTTAGGTGCTAGGAAGATAAGGAGGCATGGAGGTATTTCATCCCACATGAAACTCTTTCATATGATGGATTATGTGGCACCATGGAGAGATAGGTTTGAGGCCCTATTGATTTCATCAAAGCTCTAGGATTTAAATAAGATCAAACATCTTTGGGCTAGGTATTATTAGAAACTTTTGGGTTAACCCATGTGCTAGCATGTCAATTAAACACATAGGATTTCTATTAAATCTAATTAGATTAGTCCATGATCAAATTCTTAAGTATGTGACCCATTGGGTTTCACATCTAGCCAACAGTAGACTCATACTCATGACCAAACTACCTCAACTAGAAATAGGTCAGTCCAAATACACCAATTAAATAGAACTTCTAATTGATTGCTGAATTAAATTTTTTAATTCTTATGAGTTTACAAGTCAAGATTGATGTCTAGCAACATGTTGTGACTACCCAAAAGATATAAAATTTTGATAGAAATACCAAAAATATTTTTTAATGGTGAGTTACCATACAATTCAATCCTTCGATCATACAACATCCTAGATAAGCTATGGACATGGAATCATGTCAAGTCCAAATATTTATCCATATATATCTTGATTTAAAGATGATAACTTAATTGATAATATATTAAATTTTTTTTCTAATTATCATCCTGCTCTGACCAAAGCTTTCTTGAGTCATCATTCTATGAGATCACATAGGATGTTCTCTCCCCTTTTTGACCACTCATAACCTTCGTGCACACTTTACCATGCCTAGAACATCCTACACAAGTCTCAGAGAGTCATGTTAGGATATGAACTAAAATATAGATTTATGTACATAAGATACCTTGATGATCTGAGGTCAAAGATTACTAGCACTACTCCCACTAGAGAATAATTAGTTGACGTGCATATAAGGCTCTATCAGATATTCTCTTATTAGGTTAATTCAGTGAACTCATTCTCTAATGAGTATTCATATTTTTGTATTAGTATCACTAAATAAGTGATTATGAGATTAACCACACTCTCCATCGAGCATACATAGAATGTGTCAATCTTATCGATATCATTGATCTTTGAATCAATGATCTTATGACTGAAAATATTTTAGATTAGGGCTATCAAAGATTTAGATCTCACTGGCATAATCTTGTCATAGCCCTAAAATCATTGTCCTAAGCTATAAGATTCATTATAATCTTAATCAAGTATCAAGATGCAGCATATAATAAAATAAAATACCTAATTTTATTAATAATTTATGTCAAATATATGAGTTAGAGAGATAGAATATAAAAATTATCCCATCACATCATATATGTGATCGACTTGTAGGGCATAATTCTTTCAATCTCTCACTTGCATTAAAGCCAATCATCCCTGTTGGTGCAAAAATTCTCCTGCGCCAGAGAAGCTAGAGTCGAGGGAGTCGAGGGAGTCGCGATCGCCGTTGAGACCTGCAAAAGAAGTCTAAATCGGAGGTGGGGTTGCTCCGGTAAGACTCTTCGACGCTCAAGTCAGTTTTTTGCCTCAACAAGAATGGAGTGCTTGAACAGAAATTTTAGCAGAGTTTTGGGATAGAAAATAGAGCTTAGAGAATAACGTATCTGGGGTCTCCCTTTTATAGGCGGAGGGAGCAACAGACTGATAGCGATGTCTGTAACCGTCTGGCAGTGGGCTGCCCAGAGTCAGGAGGAGTTTGTTGCGAAGAGTAGTGGAGTGGAATCGTGGCTACCACCGGGACATGCCACGTGGAGTCTGTCGTGGGGAGTGGAGTGGCGTCCGTTGTCGTGACTTGCCAGAGGATGGAAGAATCGCACGGTATCCGTCGCAGGAAGTGGAGCAGAATCGTGGGCATCATTGCGGTTTGCCAGGGAGTAATGGAGCCGCGCGGAATCTATCACAGGAAGTGGAGCAGAGTCATGGCCGTTACTGCAGCCCACCAGGGAGTGATGGGGCTGCACGGAATCCTAGTAGGAAGTGGAGCAGGATCGTGGCCGTTGCTGCAGCGCGCCAGGGAGTGTAGGCCTGTCGGCTGAAGTTCGGTTGGAGTGTCTGGCGGAGAGAGGTGGTTAGCTACCCGTCTGAGAGGAGCCCAGAGTCTGGCTCCCGTAGGAGTCCGGATGAAGTCTTCCTTCAGCCGAAGTCGGGGATGAGGCTCCCTTGAGAGTCCAGATGGAGTCTTCCTGCAGTCGGAGTTAGAGATGAGGCCCGGCTCCCGTAGGAGTCCGGGGGAAGTCTTCCTGCAATTAAAGTCAGGGGCGAAGTCCGGCTCCCGTAGGAGTCCGGACGAAACTTACCAACAGTTAAAGTCGGGGACGGAGCCCGGCTCCCGTAAGAGTTCGGGTGGGGTCTACGTGCAATTGAAGTCATGGGCGGAGTCCGGCTCCCATAGGAGTCCGGGCGAAGTCCGGCTCCCGTAGAAGTCCGGGCGAGGTCTACCTGCAGCCGGAGTCGGAGACGAGGCCCGGCTCCCGTAGGAGTCCGGGCGAAGTCTTCCTGTAATTAAAGTCAGGGGCGAAGTCCGGCTCCCGTAGGAGTCCGGACGAAACTTACCAGCAGTTGAAGTTGAGGACGGAGCCCGGCTCCCGTAGGAGTCCGGGCGGAGTCTACTTGCAGTTGGAGTCATGGGCGGAGTCTGGCTCCCGTAGGAGTCCGGGCGAGGTCTTCCTGCAATTAAAGTCAGGGATGAAGTCTGGCTCCTGTAGGAGTCCAGATGAAACTTACTAGCAGTTGAAGTTGGGGACGGAGCCCGAATCCCGTAGGAGTCCGGGCGGAGTCTACTTGCAGTTGGAGTCGTGGGCGGAGTCCAGCTCCCGTAGGAGTCCGAGCGAGGTCTTCCTGCAATTAAAGTTAGGGGCGAAGTCCGGCTCCCGTAGGAGTCCGGGCGAAACTTACCAGCAGTTGAAGTTGGGGATGGAGCTCGACTCCCGTAGGAGTCCGGGCGGAGTCTACTTTCAGTTGGAGTCGTGGGCAGAGTCCGGCTCCTGTAGGAGTCTGGGCGGTGCAATGGGAGTTCACCATCAGCAGCCGAAAGCCGGAGGAGTCTTGCGAGGGTCAATCCTGTTAAGAACTTCGGCTGAGGGTATTTTATACCCAACACCAGTCCTCTACTTTCGAGTTCGAATTTTGAATGAAGAAAGTATAGAGAAATTTTCGCAGCCAAAGTTGTCCCCTTGAATCCTGTGCACGATCGCCCCCCAGATATTTTGGCATTAAATGCGTGCATGCTGGAGTCTTTTCGAATCGGGGCGATTCGAAGGGATCTTTCGAAATTTTTGCTGGTACGCTGGCTCAGGCACGGTGCAGTAATGGCTCTATCAGCTGTCAGCCGCTTTTAGCCGCCTGTTGTGGCGAGTGGGACATGTGTCGAGCGAGGGTCGGCCTGGGGGGATTCGCGATCATTATGGCGCCGGATCTCAGGGTCTATTTAAACCCGTCCTTCTGCCTTTAGGGGCCCTATTCCGCCTGAGAATTCTATCGGTGTCCGTCTTTTCTTCAAGAGCCATGACCCTCCTTGGCGTCTTCCTTGGCCCTAGGCATCCTTCGAGTCATCCTTGTCCTCGCCCCTCTACATCCTTCAGAGCGATCTAGGTTAGTCCTGGAACCTTCGTCTTTCTTCTTGCCATTTAGGGGCCTCTTCTCTTCCATTTTCTTCTGTCGCATTCCTTTGATCTGGTCTCTCGCAACCTCTCGTCCCTCGTCCCACCTGATTTCTTTGGGTTCTTTAGGGCCTTCATTTGAAATTATTCGAAATATCTTCCGGCACCTCCACTTCCAGCGGTTCCAGGAGTTCTTCCGCCTCAGCCCCCCAAGACCCCCACTCTGTAGATAAACCCACATTTGGGGCTGGGCTTCGCCCGATTTTTGCGTCGGGTGCCATTCCCTGCTCCCTGACTCCGGATAAACTCCTACTGATAAGGGTTCAGTATGGAGTTCCTCCGGAGTACGACCTGGAGCTTCCTGGCCTCTCCGACCGGGCTAGCACTCCCCCACCCGATCATTTCTGCCTGTATCAGGAGGCCTTCCGTGCCAGACTTCGGCTTCCGCTTCTGCCCTTTGTCGTCTCCCTTTTCTGCTTCTTAGATATCTCTTTAACTTTAGTTGCTCCAAATTTCTTTAGGTTTTTGATAGGGTTTCTCTCCCTTTGCCATGTAGTCAAAGTTCAGCCATCCCTTTCTTTGTTTAGGCATTTTTACACCTTCAAGCATCACCCTTCGGCGAAGGACTGGTGGTATTTCTCCCTCCAGTTTGGCAAGAAAGGGTTACTGAAAGGTGCTCCCTCTTCAATCCACAACTGGAAGGGGAAGTATCTCTTCGTCCACTGCCCGACCTTGAGGCTTGGACTGCCCCCTTGGGGCTCTCTGAGGGACTCTATCCGAAGGGCTCCCAGCCTGGGAGAGGATGACCTTCAGGCCGTCCGGAAGCTTCTCGACTATTTCGCTCCTTCCCTTTCCAACCTTCTGAAGGAGCAATTTTTGTTCAACATCGGCTTGAGCCCCCAGGATCCCATGAGTATTCTATCTTTTCCTTTCTCTTCTTTTCTTCCATCCTTCTTCTTTCTTTTTCTTTCTCTTTCCTTTTTTTTTTCGTGGCACTTCTTCCTTTTTCACCCCATCGCCGATTTTTGATTTGATTTTTTTTTTTTTTTTTTAGGAATGGACGTCGAGGCAGCACGGATGCTCACCCGGAGCCTCAAGGCCTACAAAAGAAAAGGCACCGTGGCCTCCGGATCAGCAAAGAAGGCCAGAATAGAGGAGACGAGCTCGGCCGCGCTTGCTCAGGTGGCCCCCGCGGTCGACGTTCCTTCGAACACCGAACCACTGGCTCCCCGAGCCCCTTCAAGGAGCTCTCCCACTGAGGTTCCCGCCTCTGGGGACCGCGTCGAGGTGGTGCCCGGGGCCGAGAGGGGGAGGAGAAGGAAGTCGGTGGCCCGCAGGGTAAGTAGCCACCGAACCACCGTTGAAGAGTCCCTTGGTTCCGAGGGAGAGCCGGGGGAGAATCCCTTTAATGATAGGGATCTGATAAAGCGGCTGATTGACGGCTGCATCCTGCCTGAGGTCGTTGAGAGGATCGATCGCACCGATCCTGAACAGCGGGTTTGGGACTCCCTGAGGTCCTTTCTCGAGGTAAACAGATTCGCCCTCCCCCTTCCCTTCATTTAACTAGCTTCTTGCTCTTTCATTCTGACCTCCCAGTTGACCTTGCAGATCGGGCACCAGCTCCTTGCTAATATCGAGGCAACGAACTGGGCGAGGAGGGATGCCATCCAGGCGGAGGAGAGTCATCGGGTCGGAATCGCTCGTCTCGAGGAGAAGGCAGCCAAGGTAGTCACGCTCCAAGAGGCCCTGGAGAGAGAAAAATAGGCCCGAGAGGAAGAGAAGCAGACCTCGGAGGAGACGGTGAGGAAGGTGGAGGCCGAGGTCGCCAATTTGGCGGAGTAGATTTCGGTCCTGGTCTCGGAGGCCAGGGTTCTTATGGTGGAGGAGTTCAAAGCCTCTGTGGAGATGAGGGATCTGAATATCAAGTTCGGTCAAGAAGCATTTATCAAGGGGTTCGAGCTCTACCAAGAGAAGGTGGCCGTGAAATTTCTCGAGCTCGATCTCAGCTTCTTGGGCGAGGAGTCTGAAGATGAGGCCGGTCCCTCTCCTGCTGCCACAGCCCCTCTTCCAGGGACCCCGAGCTCCCCAACTCCTACTGCAGAGGTCTGAGACCTCCGACCTTGTATTTTTCTTTTACTATAATTTTTTCTTTCCTTTTTGTCTTTAAGAATCATTCAATCAATAAAGTTGCATTTCTCATCGTGGATGGCTTCTCCTCTCTTCCTTCCTTTTTTTTTGTTTTTCTTTCTGTAATGAGGCACGCCTTGACGCTTTTGTCTCTCGATGGCAGTGTCCTGCCGAAGCGCTTCTCCTACCACAGGGGATTCCGCTGAAGTCTACAATCCAGCGGCTAAAGAAGAAAGTCCTTCATTTAACAAAAAGGTCGAAGAAGATGGAAGGCGAGCTTCGCAGGATGAGGGAGAGTCACTCTGAAGCCACCGCGAAGGCCACCCACTTTCAGAATCTCCATGTGAAGGGGATCATGGAGTATAGCTGAAAGAAGGAAAACTTTGAGAAGGAGCTTGAGGAACACAAGAAGCGCGCCAGCGATCAAATTTGGGCTCAAGCCGCCAAGATCAGTTCTCTCAGGGTGGAGCTGTCGGCTGCCTAGGAGAGGATTGATCAGCTGGAGGGAAGTTCATCCCGACTTTTGACTCAGGCCGACAGCGATTGAAAGTGATCGAAGAAGGTCTCCGACCTCCAGCAATAGCTCCAAGATGCCGAGGTGAGCTATGATGCGTACCGGGTCGGCTGGCACAAGCAGGTGGATGAGTACAAGGGGAGGCTCAGGATGGCGACCGACGAGGTGGCCCGCCTTCGAAGGCAGCTAGCTGAGGGGGCTCAATCTACTTCCGCTCGAGATTCCAATGAACTCCAATCCCTGAGGAAGACCGCAGAAGAACTATCCATCGCTCTTGGGGAGGGGAAGGCCGAGCTGCAGTAATTGAAGATCCAGCTAGTATGCGAGCAGCAGGCTGTCAAGGATGCGGAGGTGGAATCCGAGGTCCTGAGAAAAAGGCATCGAGAGGCGGAGAACGAAAGCTAGCAATTTCATCGAAGATACATGGAGATATTAATGAGAGAGAGGGAATTGGAAGCAGAAGTCGAACGTTTAAGGGGTTCCCTGACGAGGGTCGAAGCCGAAAGTCCGAGGTTGGAGGAAGCCGAGTCCCCTTAAGACTCTTTTTGTCCTTTGTTTCTCTAAGTGTCTTCTTTTGTCGCTCGTCTATTTGTCGTCGCCGTTGCTGTCGTTGTTATTTTTGTTGTTTTTTTTTTGTTCCTTTAGCCTTCTGGGCTTTGTAGTATATATTTCGCGAATGAAATGAAAAGAGGATTTTGTGTTACCTCATCCATGTATTGTATTAAATTATCGTCTGCCGAACTTCTCTTATCTTTTGACTTGTTCGACGTCGATGTCGTTTGGAGGTGCCCAGTCGTCGCCATGCTGATTTGCTTTTCTTATCGTCCATGGCCGTAGGCTCGAGCTTGGTGGTCCGAACTTCACATTACCTCGAAAGAGTCATTATTTTTTTGACCTGTGTCGAGAGCCCTCCTGAGGACCAGGGGTGTCCGGTAGGAACTCCCATCTTTGTGGAGACGAGGTCCCCTATGTCTTTGGCATAGTTTGTCTTTCATCTGTTGCCGATGTAGTTCGTCGCTTTCCTTTTTAATTTTCCTCCTCTTTTCGGAGTGAGGGTCCCCCCTTGCTTTTTATGGGGTTGCGTAGAAGTGTAGAGGTGCCACTGAGGGGCCTTTCCCCTTCATCCGATCTTGTTGGGCAGTCGGATTTTTGTCACCATCAGGACGAGGTTCTCCTCCTGTTCCCAACGGGGCTGTGGGGGCACATAAGGATCGTTGCAAGGGCCTCTCCCCCTATCCGGTCTACAAGAATCGGGCCTTCGACTTTGCTCATGTTATGATGAGGTTCTTCTCCTGTTCCTAACATGGCTGTGGGGCACATTAGGGCGTTGTAGGGCCTCTCCCCACATCCAGTCTAAAAGAATCGGGCCTTTGATTTTGCTCATGTTAGGATGAGGTTCTCCTCCTGTTCCTAACATGGCTGTGGGGGCACATTAGGGCGTTGTAAGACCTCTCCCCCCATCCAGTCTAAAAGAACTGGGCCTTTGACTTTGCTCATGTTAGGACGAGGTTCTCCTCCTATTCCTAACATGGCTGTGGGGGCACATTAGGACATTGTAGGGCCTCTCCCCCCATCCGACCTAAAATAATCGGACTTTCATTTTATTTATGTTAGGACGAGGTTCTCCTCCTGTTCCTAACATAGTCATGGGGCACCTAAGGGTCGTTATATGGGCCTCTCCCTCAATCCGATCTTAAAATAATCAGACTTTCATTTTATTTATGTTAGGATGAGGTTCTCCTCCTATTCCTAACATGACCTTGTTTTAATTGTTTGAAGGGGTTATCCCCAGTCGTGACAAGCCCATGCAAAGTCAAAAAGAATTTTAATTCAAAGTAAAGTCGTTAGTAATACATTTACAGGTTTTTCAAGTCCCATGGTCGTGGAAGGTCTGCTCCTCCTTGAGGTCCTCCGGTGACGGAGTTGATGGTCCCGATTGGAGGCTGATCTCTGGGCTGCTCTTCCCTCCTCGGTGTTCAGGTGGCGGCAGGGCCCTTGGCCGATCCTCTCTACCGTCAGGCCGGCACCGAATGAACCTATCAAGTCGACCTCGCCGAATGAGCTCCTCGATCTCGTCTCAGAGTTGGATGCATTCCTCCATATCATGGCTGTGGTCGCGATGGTAGAGGCAGAACTTGTTAGGATTGCGCTTTCCGGGGTGTGTGCGCATCCTCTCTGGCCTAGGGAGCTGCTCTCTGACCTCCATCAGTACCTGGGCTTTTGATGCATTGAGGGGGGCATAGTTGCGGAACCTTCCTGGGGGAGAGCCCCACCGAGCTCGACGTTCCAGGCTTCCCTGCCTGTGCGCTCGCGGAGGAGTCTGGGCGCGCTTGTGCCCGAGAGGAGTTCGAGAATGGGGCCGAGCTTCTCTCACCCCTTTTTCGACTGCGGGCTTACTCGAGTCTCCCACCTGCCGCTCTCTCGCGGTCTCCTCATCCTTCATCTTGAAGGCTTCTTCCGCTCGGGCATACCCTTCGGCCCGAGCCAACAGGTCAGCAAAATCTCTGGGGTACTTCTTCTCCAGGGAGAACAAAAGGTTGTTCTTCTGAAGGCCGCCCTTCAAAGCGACCATTGCTACCGACTGGTCCAAGTTCTTGACCTCCAGTGTGGTGACATTGAAATGATTAATGTAGGCCCGAATGGATTCCCCCTCCCTCTGCTTGATGTTGATGAGGGACTCTGAACCCTTCCGAGGGTGCCGGCTGCTGACAAAATGAGCCATAAATTGGTGGCTCATCTGATCGAAGGAAAAGATGGTACCCGACTTCAGCGTCGAGTACCAGTTTCTCGCTGCTCTCTTCAAAGTGGATGAGAAGGCTCGACATAGAATGGCGTCGGGTGCGCCATGAAGCAGCATCATTGTCCGGAAGGCCTCCAGGTGGTCAACCGGGTCCGAAGTCCCGTTGTAGCTTTCAAATTGAGGGAGCTTGAAGTTTGGCGGGATTGGCTCCTGCATGATCATTTGAGAAAAGCGGGGGTCAGTACAAATATCCTCACCATAAGCGGGGGGAGCGTGGCGGAGTTCTTCGATCCGCCGGTTCATCTCGTGAAGCCTTCGATCCAGGAAGTCCTCTTGACTACGGATCTCGAGGGTCCTTTGGCAGGATGGAGGCAGTGATCTTTCGGAGGTGGAGTCATGGTCTGATTGGGGGCTTTCCACCCTTGGATTCATCTTTTCGAGAAAGACTGGGTGGCTGGCCCAAGTGGCCCGTCCCACCATCGGATTTTGGAGTTCTGACGATGCTCTTTCCGGTCGCACTGATGCCTGCGGCTGCTGCTGCTGTTGCATGGCCTGCACGACTTCAGTGAGGCTTCTGACCTGCTGCACCAGCAGGTCAAATTACTCCGTGCCAACCACCACTGCCGGAGGAGGGGGTAGAGGCTGGGAGACCGAAGGTGAGGTCGGAGCCTGGGATCTGGCCGCGGAGGTCATGGATCGTCGTGTGGATGCTCTGTGGGGAGGCATCGGGCGAAGACCAAGTAGGGGAAGGAGGAGTGGATGCCGGAGAAGATGACCAGAGGCGGTCCCATTGAGCACTCCTTTAAGAACAAGGGTACTGCGAAGACACAGGCCCCTTCCTCTAGCGCCAATCCTGTTGGTGCAAAAATTCGCATGCACCGAAGAAGCTAGAGTCGAGGGAGTCACGATCGCCGCCGGGACCTGCAAAAGAAGTCTAAACCGGAGGTGGGGTTGCTCCGGCAAGACCCTCTGATGCTCAAGTCAGTTCTCTTCCTCAACAAGAATGGAGTGCTCGAACGAAAATTTTAGCAGAATTTTGGGATAGAAAATAGAGCTTAGAGAATAACATATCTGGGGTCCCCCTTTTATAGGCGGAGGGAGCAACAGACTGATAGCGATGTCTGTAAACATCTGGCAGTGGGCTGTCCAGAGTCAGGAGGAGTTTGTTGTGAAGAGTAGTGGAGTGAAATCGTGGCTACCACCGGGAAATGCCACGTGGAGTCTGTCGCGGGGAGTGGAGCGGCGTCCGTTGTCGCGACTTACTAGAGGATGGAAGAATCACGCGGTATCCATCGCATGAAGTGGAGCAGGATCGTGGGCATCATTGCGGTCTGCCAGGGAGTAATGGAGCCGCACGAAATCCATCGCAGGAAGTGGAGCAGAGTCATGGCCATTACTGCGGCCCGTCAGGGAGTGATGGTGCCGCGTGAAATCCGTCGCAGGAAGTGGAGCAGGATCGTGGACGTGGCTGCGGCGTGCCAGGGAGTGCAGGCCTGTCGGCTGAAGTTCGGCTGGAGTGTCTGGTGGAGAGAGGTGGTTAGCTATCCGTCTGAGAGGAGCCCGGAGTCTGGCTCCCGTAGGAGTCCGGACGAAGTCTTCCTTCAGCCGAAGTCGGGGATGAGGTCCGGCTACCGTGAGAGTCCTGACGGAGTCTTCCCGTAGCCGGAGTTGGAGACGAGGCCCGGCTCCCGTAGGAGTCCGGGCGGATTCTTCCTGCAATTAAAGTCAGGGGCAAAGTTCGGCTCCCGTAGGAGTATTGTAATTGATTTGTTAATAAATAAAATATATTTGGTATCTTCATCATAAGCTTTCATCTTCTAATGAACTCCGTTGTTATGATGAAGTCCTTAGGACTATTTAAGTTCGATAAAGAGAGGATTTATTAATTAGTCCTTAAAACTGTTCACGACCAAATGATAAGCTGTTAATAAGGATGACAGCTTCTATCGAGCATAGGTCGCTATAGGCCATATGGGTTGGTTATCCTCTTAACCAAGGAGTGTGGAGACACTGGTATGGCATACAGGTGAGATGTAAGGGTACATCATCATTGAACGTGACCAACTCCAGAGTATTCTGCTGTCGAGAATGTTTCTGATGGGATATAGGTATAAGTGTCCCTTAGACTTGAGATCGCCTCAGTGACTTGCAAGCAACTCACTGTGCTTTGGTATTGGACTAACTGAATTTCTAATTCAGGGATGGAAGGCTTCTGGGCACAGTCAAGTACTTGCAAAGTCAGAGTGTGATCGATATGGGATTGACCACTCCAAGAGTTGGAGAAGAATGAGTCGCTGTATTTCAATTTAGCAAAACCTTGGCTAGGGTAATCCATCAGATGGATTTGATATTTTGAAATATAATGTGGACAACCTGATCAGAGTTGACAGTTGAAATCTGGGGTGTCCTATGATCATTTTGGTCAAGGAGATGAATTATATGAAAACTATATCCGCATGGGTTCTAAGGATGTTGTTCTACACATTTGACCTATCCGGTCGTCGGGTACCATTGCTAGATGGTCACTTCGATTGGTATAAAAATTTGTTCCTATGCTACTGGCTTAGGTTCGGACCTATGAGGTCACACACATTAGAATTCATGATCCGATCGATGGTCGATCAACGATTAATAATCGTTCTAGGGTTAAATGATCAATACGATTGACATTTAACCCAGTACAAGTGTTGCAGGAGGATCGATTAGCAATTTGATTGCTAATTGGCTTAATTTGATTAATCCAATGGGCTGAGATTAAGTCTAATTAAATATAATTTAATTAGATTTGGTTTGGGCTTGATTGGATCAAGTCTAATTGGTTTATTGGATAAGCCAAGTGCAAGAAAAAACTAGTCCTAGTTCAACTAGGACTTGGGTCAATCTAATTTCTAATTTGATTAGAAAATTAAATCAGATTTAAATCTAATTTAATCTGATTAAATTAGTTTTTAATTGGGTTAAGATCTATTTTAATTGGGTTGATCTAATTTTGATTTGATTTGGTTTGGAAACCAAATTAAAACAAGTCATAAGACAGAATCCTAGTAAGACTAGGATTCCACCTTGCACCACATAAGCCTTCTCCATGCCCTCTCTCTTATTCAATGCCAATCTCCACTTATTTTGTGTGACAAAAGCCCTCTCCTAGATCTCTCCCACGTTCACAAAAGGTCTCCTCTCTTCTTTCTTACATGGAAGGTGGTTTGGATCAAATCTAAAAGGAATAAGTTTGGATTTCGAATTCTATGAGATAGAGTTTTAGAAATCCAAAACTCTTTCAATTTTTCACCGAATTTATCCAATTTTTTTTGGAATTTTTATGAATTCTAGGGTATACATTGTACATCCTTTTCTGGTGATCCATGCATGAAAATATGAAGGAGGTGCTCAAGAGTTGGGCATCCCTTAACTTGCCATGTTTGGATAAGCCTTGACTAGGTGTTTGACCTAGACAATGACTCTATCATATCTCTCTATATAAGATGAGTTTCTTCATAAACTTTTAGGAAAAGTCAGATATTTGAGAGACCTTTGTGCCATCCAAAAATCAAAGAGAAATACCTTTGGGTCGTGGAGATATAAAAGACGCAAGTTAGGGTGTCTAAAGAGAAAAATGTGAAGAAGAAGAGGGTCTTCTTCTAGGGTTTTTTAGTTTTCATATCTTTCCTCCCTCCATCTTGAGTTTCCTGAGAGTGTCTCAGATCTGAAACTCCTCCTTCTACTTTCTATCTTTGGAAGAGTCCAAATCAAGAAGAAGGAGGCACCTGATCAACCATCAAAGAAGGATCAGCGCAGTACTAGCATACTGTGCTGATTTCCTGAAGCAGGACTTCTGATCGAGATTCGTGGGCTCGTGTGGACGACTCCTAGAGGCCAGACGCATGTGCGGCTTGCAACATCATCCTCAAGCCCGGATCAGCAAGGTTAGAATGTCTAACTTGCAAGGTAATAGATCTGATCTATTGTTTAATACATACATTAGATGTGGTATAGAAACATGTTGATATGATCAACATGTAGTTCATGCTATATTTATATATTTTAATTTTTGATTTAATGATATGTAATAATCATGTAATAGAATCTTATATCTAGGGATTCTCTGATTTTATAAAATAAATTTTGATTTATTTTAGTCTTCCGCTGTATGATCTTGAAAAAGTTTCAAGATCTAACCTGAAACCCTAGATCTGGTTCCTACAATTGGTATCAGAGCCTAGGTTCTTTATTACATGATTATTTATATATGCTTAGATTATTTCTTAGATTAGATCTAATTTATAATATATTTATTAAATTTGAAATTAAAATTTTAGATCAATCACAAACTGCAAGGTTGTCCTGCTGTAAGGTTTACCCCTTACAGTGCAAAGGTTGTCCTAGTTTGTGTAGATCTATCTTTAATCATAAATTTGTTAGATATGATATAGATTAAATTTATGATTTATTAGATTTAAAAGGTGTTTAAATCTGAAATAAAATCTCTTTGTTAAATAATTTTTGTGCAAAGAAATTATTTAAAGTTGAAATTGTTTCAATTACATGGACCTGTTTAGATTAGATCTAAAGTAGTTTCATGTTTATTTCACTTGCATCTTGATTATGAATCAAACATGCAATATGGTTGGTAGAATCATATTATAAAATTATTTTATAAATATCAAAATTATTTTTTGAAAAGCCGAACCCAACCCTCAGCCCAAAACTTAATTAAGAATTAAGAAGTTGTTTGATTAGGTTCTAGGATTGTGAATTGAAGAACCTAAGACACAAATCATAACACATTAGGTTAATGGGTTAGTGGGAATTAGGTTTATTAATTGGGTTAGACCTATGGTTAGATTAAAGATGGACTTAATTAGAGAATTGACTAAATCTAATCAATTGTTGTCTTAGATTAGGTCAAGGATTCTCTAGATCAATTACAATAGTTGTAGTTGGTCAAGTCCATGTCTTTAACGAAAACCAAATGAACTTGATTCTTGGCTAAGCGATCTAGCATAAACTGTTAGGTTGATCTAATCAAAACTAATTAAAGCAGTTGGTGTCTAAGGTAAACCAGACCGGTGGTTTTTAATTGGGAGCCCGCTTACCTGGCCATTTCTGATGGTGTCTAAGGCAAGCTTTGGCAGACCCTCCCACTGATCGAACTTACCTGGCCTCTTAGTGAAATTATGTTTTGATCGGATCACTTGACTATTCGAGCTGACCCATGTCAGCTAGGTAAATCAGTGTGACTGATTTAGGTGCTCCTAGACCAGCCATTTTAATGGTCTCCCCTAAGCTGACTTGGTGAAGTCAGTGGGAGGATCATGATAAGCTGGTTCATCTGACCTCATCCTCTATATTATTTAAATCCTCTAAAATTATTAGGTCCTTAAAATGATAAAGTTATGGAGATAACTGAGTCATAGCCTCCCATTAAGGTGTTTGATAATGAGTCCATTAACTCAATAATCATTACAGACCCAAAGGCCTGGTGCTTGTTGACTAATGGAATTATCACTCATCATATGACGACTTGGAAGTGTCTCTCTAATGGTGGTTAGGTGAGCCAACCAAAGTTGGGCTTAATCATTCATTGGTTAGATACACCAAGTATGATCATGTTAATGGTTGGACCTAACTGGATCCTTACAGTGGAGGCCAAAGCCTACGATTAGGTTTCTGGGGCAAAATTAAAATTACTAGAAATTGTTTAGAGAAACAATTGGTTATGAACCTATCCTTAGATGTACATGGGTTGACCAACCAAAGTTGGGCTTGTGTGCAGTCTAAGTGGATTCTAGTACCCGTTAAGAAATTAGGGTAATTCCTCGAGTTGGAGGTAGAGGCTACCAATTCGAATAAAATAGTGGGAGAAACCTTTTGATTAAAGTCCAAATCTTTAGGTTTAATGAATCAATTACTAATTAGGTTATGGTTCTCCTTTGTGCAAATATGGCCACTTCCCTATCACTCCGATCATTGTTGGACAATGAAAGTTGGTGGGACCCAACTTCGATAGCTGGTACCGAAAGTTGAAGATAGTCCTGGAGCATGAACGGATCCTATATGTGATAATGGATCCTGCACCTGAGGAGCCAGCTGTCAATGCACGTGGAACAGTCAGAGACACTTACCAGAAGTGGCTCAGTGACCGGACCACGGTGCGCTGTATCATGCTGGCTGCCATGAGCGACGAGTTCAGTCGCAGATTCGAGATGGCTCAACCAAAGGACATGCTTCAAGTGTTGGAGGATACTTTTGGCACACCCGATGACGTGGAGAGGCACAAGACTAGTTGTGCCATCTTCAACGCGAAAATGCGGGATGGTGCCTCTGTCACTGATCATGTATTGTACATAATCGAGCTGATGGAACGATTGAGCAAGCTCGGCTTTCCCTTGTATGAGCAGCTTGGGAAAGATGCAATACTGAACTCACTGCCCCAGTCTTATCTCCCATTCCTCACTCATTATAGAATGACAAAGCCTGAAGAGAACTACCATGGGTTACTGGGGTTGCTTCAGAACTTTGAGAAGGATCACCAACTTCACAAGGAGTCGGTGAACTTAGTGGGAGGTTCATCTTCTGGTTCTCGACCTTTTAAGAAAGGGAAGAAGAACAAGAAAAGAAAGTGAAGAAGGTACAAGTTCAGGCTGGGTAAATAGTGTAGAGCCAGACCAAAAAGATCAAGCCTGATAAGAGTCTATTCTACTGGCAAGCATCCTAGATTAGATAGTATGTCAGATATCTACTTATGGCATTGGAGGCTAGGTCATATAAACAAGAACAGAATAAACAGGTTGACTCAAGAGGGAATCCTCGAAGTCAGTGATTGTGAATCACTTCCAACCTGTGAGTCCTGTCTTCTTGGTAAAATGATCAAGTTACCTTTTATTAGAAAAGGTGAGAGAGCTACTGAGCTCTTGGACCTAGTACATACTGATGTTTGCAGGCCCATGAGCACCAGTGCTAGAGGTGGATATTGCTACTTCATAACTTTCACGGATGACCTATCCTGATATGGATATGTCTATCTGATGAAACATAAGTCGGATTCATTTGAAATGTTCAAACGATTTCGAAGTGAAGTAGAAAAACAAACTGGGAAGAGTATTAAAACTCTTCGATCTGATCGAGGAAAAGAATACCTTTCTAGTGAATTTCTCACATATCTAGGAGAGAATGGGATTCTCTCCCAATGGACTCCTCTAG
Organism: Elaeis guineensis; assembly: GCF_000442705.2. NCBI lineage: Eukaryota > Viridiplantae > Streptophyta > Magnoliopsida > Arecales > Arecaceae > Elaeis > Elaeis guineensis. Next base: position 54,490,759 of record NC_025995.2, on the reverse strand, counting down.
GAACACCACAGCATAATGGTGTGTCTGAAAGGAGGAATCGGACTCTGTTAGATATGGTCCGATCCATGATGGGTTTTGCTAGCTTGCCGATATCCTTCTGGGGATATGCACTCGAATCGGCCTGTTATCTGTTAAATAGGGTTCCAAGTAAGTCTGTAATTAAGACTCCATATGAGATATGGACAGGGCATAAGCCAGTACTTTCACACCTTAGGATCTGGGGGTGCCCGGCCTATGTCAAATAATTAGTCACAGACAAACTTGGACCTAGGTCTGACAAATGCTCATTCATAGGGTACCCTAAAGAGACAAAAGGATATTTTTTCTACCATGCTGATGAACAAAAGGTGTTCATCAGCCTTAATGCAATCTTTTTAGAAAAAGAGTTCCTTGGTGAAGGAACCGTTGCCTCTAAGGTTGAGCTTGATGAAGTTCAACAGGTAGAAGGACCGACACCAATAGCTGAACCTGAGTCAGATATGATTAGATCATATCCGAAGCCCAATGTACCTGCATCATTAAGGTGATCCGGTAGAGTACCGCATCAGTCGGACAGATACTACATTTCTTGGTCCGAGACGGTGATCCCATCGAACTTGATGAGAATAATGAGGATCCGATCACCTATATGGATGCAATGCAGAGACCTGATTTCGAGAAATGGCTTGAAGCCATGAAATCTGAAATGGAGTCCATGAAGGTCAACGATGTATGGACATTGGTTGATCCACCTGAAGGGGTTAAACCCATTGGGTGTAAATGGATCTTCAAAAAGAAGAGGGGCGCAGACGGAAAGGTGGAGACCTATAAAGCCCGTCTGGTCGCCAAGGGGTATCGTCAACGTTATGGTATTGACTATGATGAGATATTTTCTCCTGTGGCAATGCTCAAATCCATTCGGATAATGCTTGCAATAGCTGCCCATCTGGATTATGAGATCTGGCAGATGGATGTAAAGACAGCTTTCCTGAATGGAGAGCTGACTGAAGAGGTGTATATGATATAACCTGAGGGGTTTACATCCACAGATGAGTCCAAGGTGTGCAAGCTTCAGAGATCCATTTATGGATTGAAGCAAGCTTCTCGAAGTTGGAACATACGTTTTGATAAGGTGATCAAAACGTATGGCTTCATTAAGAATGGAGAAGAGCCCTCCATCTATAAATGGGCAAATGGTCCAGTTGTGGTATTCCTTGTCTTGTACGTGGATGATATTCTCTTAATCGGGAATGACATCCTCGGACTACAGGGAATAAAAGTTTGTCTGTCATCACAGTTCTCCATGAAGGACTTGGGTGAAGCATCCTACATCCTAGGGATGAAGATCTATAGGGATAGATCTAAAAAGATGCTTGGGTTATCCCAATCCATGTACATAGACATTGTGTTGAAGAGGTTCAGCATGGAGAATTTCAAAAAGGGCTATCTACCGATAGGCCATGGAATTTCTCTCTCTAAGAAGATTGTCCGACAACTCCTGAAGAGAGAGAGCGTATGAGTAGAGTCCCATATGCTTCAGCTGTGGAATCTATCATGTACACCATGACATGTACAAGACCAGATGTGGCATACTCACTAGGAGTAGTGAGTAGATACCAATCTGATCCTGGAGAAAATCACTGGAAAGTAGTTAAAGCCATCCTTAAGTATTTGAGAAATACTAAGGACCAATGGTTGGTTTATGGCAAGTCAGATCTGAAACTTGTGGGGTTCACAGACTCTAGCTTCCAATCTGACCATGATGACAGCAGGAGCATGTCGGGTTACATCTTTACTCTGAATAATGGAGCCATCTGCTGGAAGAGTTTCAAGCAGCATACTGTGGCGGACTCTGTTTGTGAAGCAGAGTACATCACAGCATCGGATGCTGCAAAGAAAGCTGTGTGGCTGAGAAAATCCATCACTGAGCTCGAAGTAGCACCCTCCCTCGATGGTCCGGTCCTGCTCTACTGCGACAACACTGGTGCCATAGCTCAGGCGAAGAAACCCAAAGCACATCAGCGGACGAAGTACATCTTGCGTCGCTTCCACCTGGTCTGGGAGATCGTGGATCGAGGTGACATCGATCTTCAGAAGATCGATGGAAAGGAGAACCTGGCCGACCCCTTCACTAAAACCCTGGCGATAAAGGAGTTTGACAACCACAAGTCGAAGATGGGTATTAGATACTGTGCCGAGTGGCTTTAGGACAAGTGAGAGTTGTTGGGAAATATGTCCTAAAAGCCAATCGTCAAGCTATTGACGGTTGAGTAACCAAGTATTGTAATTGATTTATTAATAAATAAAATATATTTGGCATCTTCATCATAAGCTTTCATCTTCTAATAAACTCCGTTGTTATGATGAAGTCCTTAGAACTATTTAAGTTCGATAAAGAGAGGATTTATTGATTAGTCCTTAAAACTGTTCACGATCAAATGATAAGCTGTTAATAAGGAGGACAGCTTCTATCGAGCATATGTCACTGTAGGCCATATGGGTTAGTTGTCCTCTTAACCAAGGAGTGTGGAGATACTGGTATGGCATACAGGTGAGATATAAGGGTACATCATCATTGAACGTGACCAACTCCAGAGTATTCTACTGTCGAGAATGTCTCTGATGGGATATAGGTATAAGTGTCCCTTAGACTTGAGATCGCCTCAGTGACTTGCAAGCAACTCACTGTGCTTTGGTACTGGACTAACTGAATTTCTAATTCAGGGATGGAAGGCTTCTGGGCACAGTCAAGTACTTGCGAAGTCAGAGTGTGATCGAGATGGGATTGACCACTCCAAGAGTTGGAGAAGAATGGTCGCTGTATTTCAATTTAGCAAAACCTTGGCCAGGGTAATCCATCAGATGGATTTGATATTTTGAAATACAATGTGGACAACCTGATCAGAGTTGACAGTAGAACTCTGGGGTGTCCTATGATCATTTTGGTCAAGGGGATGAATTATATGAAAACTATATCCGCATGGGTTCTAAGGATGTTGTTCTACACATTCGACCTATCCGGTCGTCGGGTACCATTGCTAGATGGTCACTTTGATTGGTATAAAAATTTATTCCTATGCTACCGGCTTAGGTTCGGACCTATGAGGTCACACACATTAGAGTTCATGATCCGATCGGATGGTTGATCAACGATTAAGAATCGTTCTAGGGTTAAATGATCAATACGATTGACATTTAACCCAGTACAAGTGTTGCAGGAGGATCGATTAGCAATTTGATTGCTAATTGGCTTAATTTGATTAAGCCAATGGGTTAAGATTAAGTCTAATTAAATATAATTTAATTAGATTTGATTTGGGCTTCATTGGATCAAGTCCAATTGGTTTATTGGATAAGCCAAGTACAAGAAAAAACTAGTCCTAGTTCAACTAGGACTTGGGTCAATCTAATTTCTAATTTGATTAAAAAATTAAATCAGATTTAAATCTAATTTAATCTGATTAAATTAGATTTTTAATTGGGTTAAGACTTATTTTAATTGGGTTGATCTAATTTTGATTTGATTTGGTTTGGAAAACCAAATTAAAACAAGTCATAAGACAGAATCCTAGTAAGACTAGGATTCCACCTTGCGCCACATAAGCCTTCTCCACGCCCTCTCTCTTATTCAACGCTAATCTCCACTTATTTTGTGTGACAAAAGCCCTCTCCCAGATCTCTCCCACGTTCACAAAAGGTCTCCTCTCTTCTTTCTTACATGGAAGGTGGTTTGGATCAAATCTAAAAGGAATAAGTTTGGATTTCGAATTCTATGAGATAGAGTTTTAGAAATCCAAAACTCTTTCAATTTTTCACCGAATTTATCCAATTTTTTTTTTGGAATTTTTGTGGCTTTTAGGGTATACATTGTGCACCCTTTTCTGGTGATCCATGCAAGAAAATATGAAGGAGGTGCTCAAGAGTTGGGCGTCCCTTAACTTGCCATGTTTGGATAAGCCTTGACTAGGTGTTTGACCTAGACAAGGACTCCATCATATCTCTCTATATAAGATGAGTTTCTTTGTAAAATTTTAGGAGAAGTTAGATATTTTAGAGACCTTTGTGTCATCCAAAAATCAGAGAGAAATACCTTTGGGTCATGGAGATATAAAAGATGCAAGTTAGGGTGTCTAGAGAGAAAAATGTGAAGAAGAAGAGGGTCTTCTTCTAGGGTTTTTTAGTTTTCATATCTTTCCTCCCTCTATCTTGAGTTTTCTGAGAGTGTCTCAGATCTGAAACTCCTTCTACTTTTCATCTTTGGAAGAGTCCAAATCAAGAAGAAGGAGGCACCTGATCAACCATCAAAGAAGGATCAGCGCAGTACTAGCATACTGTGCTGATTTCCTGAAGCAGGACTTCTGATCGAGATTCGTGGGCTCGTGTGGACGACTCCTAGAGGTCGGACGCATGTGCGGCTTGCAACATCATCCTCAAGCCCAGATCAGCAAGGTTAGAACATCTAACTTGCAAGGTAATAGACTGATCTATTGTTTAATACATACATTAGATGTGGTATAGAACCATGTTGATATGATCAACATGTAGTTCATGCTATATTTATATATTTTAATTTCTGATTTAATGCTATGTAATAATCATGTAATAGGATCTTAGATCTAGGGATTCTCTAATTTTATAAAATAAATTTTAATTTATTTTAGTCTTCCGCTATATGATCTTGAAAAAGTTTCAAGATCTAACCCTGAAACCCTAGATCTGGTTCCTACAGTTAGCTATCCGTCTGAGAGGAGCCCGGAGTCTGGCTCCCGTAGGAGTCCGGATGAAGTCTTCCTTCAGTCAAAGTCGGAGATGAGGTCTGGCTCCCGTGAGAGTCCAGACGGAGTCTTCCCATAGTCGGAGTTGGAGAAGAGGCCCGGCTCCCATAGGAGTCCGGGCGGAGTCTTCCTGCAATTAAAGTCAGGGGTGAAGTTTGGCTCCCGTAGGAGTCCGGACGAAACTTACCAGCAGTTAAAGTCAGGGACAGAGCCCGTCTCCCGTAAGAGTCCGGGCGAGGTCTGCCTGCAGCCGGAGTCGAGGACGAGGCCCGACTCCCGTAGGAGTCCGGGTGGAGTCTTCCTGCAATTAAAATCAGGGGCGAAGTCCAGCTCCCGTAGGAGTCCGGATGAAACTTACCAGCAGTTGAAGTTGGGGATGGAGCCCGACTCCTGTAGGAGTCCGGACGGAGTCTACTTGCAGTTGGAGTCGTGGGCGGAGTCCGGCTCCTGCAGGAGTTCGGGCGAGGTCTTCCTGCAATTAAAGTCAGAGGCAAAGTCTGGCTCCCGTAGGAGTCCAGACGAAACTTACCAACAGTTGAAGTTGGGGACGGAGCCCGGCTCCCGTAGGAGTCCGGGCGGAGTCTACTTGCAGTTGAAGTCATGGGTGGAGTCCGGCTCCCGTAGGAGTCCGAGCGAGGTCTTCCTGCAATTAAAGTCAGGGACGAAGTCCGGCTCCCGTAGGAGTCCGGGCGAAACTTACCAGCAGTTGAAGTTGGGGACGGAGCCCGGCTCCCGTAGGAGTCCGGGCAGAGTCTACTTTCAGTTGGAGTCGTGGGCGGAGTCCGGCTCCCGTAGGAGTCTGGGCGGTGCAATGGGAGTTTGCCATCAGCAGTCGAAAGCCGGAGGAGTCTTGCGAGGGTCAATCCTGTTAAGAACTTCGGCTGAGGGTATTTTATACCCAACAATCCCTATACTTGATGCCCATGTAATCAAGGTAGCGATCAAACTACTACTGTGATAAGACCTTAGTGAATGGATCCGTTATATTATTTTTGGTGTCAACTCGCTCTACGATCACATCTATCTTTCGACTATCTTTCGAATGAGATGGAATCATTTGAGGATGTGCTTGGATTTGTGATAAAACTTTGGTTTCTTAGCTTGAGCAACAGTCCCAGTGTTGTCACAATAAAGTAGCACAGAGTATTCAAGCTTAAAATCTACATCCAATTCTATGATGAATTTCTTCATCCAGATTGGCTTTTCTCAGTAGTCTCACTAGCAACAATGTATTTTACCTCAATAACTGAGTCAGCTACAGTCTACTATTTGAAACTATTTCAACTTACTACACCACTATATAGCGTAAATCTTTCTAGTATCAAATCATGATATGAATTTACTGTCATCTGGATCTAATTGAAAATTAGAATTTATAAATCTTTCTAATATCAAATCAGATCTACCATATATGAGAAAAGCATCTCTAGTTCTTCTTAAGTACTTGAGAATATTGTTCACAGTTTTTCAATGATCCTCTCTTGGATCTGCCAGAACTATGCTTACAATACCCAAAGTATTAGCCACATTAGGTCTAGTACATAGTATAGCATACATAATCAATCCTACAGCCAAAGCATAAGGGATGAAATTCATTCTCTTTCTCTCTTCAGGTGTCTTAGGAGACATCTTCTTAGAGTGATGTATGCCATGACTCATGAGTAAGTAACCTCTCTTACACCCATCCATATTGAACCTCTTCAACACTAGATCTATGGACCTTAACCGGGATAAGCCTAGCATTCTCTTAGATCTATCCCTATAGACTTTTATACCAAGTATATAGGATGCTTCACCCAAATCTTTCATGAAAAGCTTTTGTGATAGCTAAGTTTTGACCGATTGCAACATAGGGATAATATTCTTAATAAGCAGTATGTCATCCACATACAAAACTAAAAAGATAATGGTACTCCTACTTATCTTCTTATATATACATGGTTCATCCATATTTTTGATAAAGCCAAATAATTTGACTGTCTCATCAAAATGGATGTTTCAACTCCTCGATGCCTGCTTTAATCCGTAAATAGATTTCTTTAATTTGCATACGTGATTTGCCCTCCCATTATAGATAAATCCCTCTAGCTAAGTCATGTAGACTTCTTCCTCAAAGTTTTTATGGAGAAAATTAGTCTTGACGTCCATTTGTCAGATCTTATAGTCATGATATGCAACTATAGCAAGTATAATCTGAATAGACTTGAGCATGGCTTTCAATAAAAAGGTTTCTTCATAGTCAACACTTAATCTTTCACCTCTAGTCTAGCCTTGTAGATCTCTACTTGATCATCTGTTCCAATCTTCTTCTTGAAGATCATTTGCAACCTATTGGGGTTACACCCTCAAGTGCATCAACCAAAGTCTAAACTTGATTGGTATACATGGAGTGCATTTCAGATTTCAGAGCTTCAAGCTATTTATCAAAATCACTACTCTTGACTACTTCCAAATAGATCGTGGGATCATCATTTACAATGATGTGTGGCACATTGTTATTCTGAATGATAAACCCATACTTAAGTGGTATATTATGCACTTTATTTGATCTTCGGAGAGGAAGTGTGTGTAGTTATTGTACCTCATCAATGGGCACTTTTGGTTGAGGATTAACTTGTGGACTATCCACATGTTATTTCTGGATAGATTGTAGGTCTTAAACTTCTATAAGTTCAACTATCCACCCACTACTCTTTTTTTTGGAAAAACTCTTTTTTTAAGAAAATGACATGCTTATTGATGAAAATCTTTAATTGAGTAGAGTGATAAAAGTAATATCTTATACTCTCCTTAAGATAACCTACAAATCTGTACTTATCTAATCTAGCACTAAGCTTATGTCCTTCAGTATTTTTGACATAAGCAGAACAGCCTCGATCTTCAGATGTTTAAGGCTCAGCCTCTCATCTTTTCATATCTCATATGGAGTGCTTGTAATAGATTTAGTTGGCATTTCAATATATATGCTATAGTCTCAAGAGCATATCCCTAGAAGAAGATCAGAACATCTGTGAAACACATCATGGACTGCACTATATTTAATAAGGTATGATTTTTTCTTTCTATAATATCATTTAATTATAGAGTGTAAGAAAGAATCCATTCAGAGAGAACTTTAGCATCTTTATAATGATCATGAAACTCACTTGTTAAGTATTCCCCTACTCGATCAGATTGAAGAGCTTTAATACTCTTACTAATTTATTTCTTGATCAATCTTTGATGCTCCTTAAACTTATTAAAAGCTTTAGATTTATATTTTTTTAAATATACATATCCAAATCTTGATAAATTATTAGCAAACATGATGAAATAGGAGTTTTCATCTCTAGCTCGAGTTGTCATTAGGCCGCAAACATCCATATATACTGGGCCCAATATGTCACTCGCCCTTCTTCATGTCTAGTAAATAGAGTCTTGATCATTTTACTTATGAGAGAAGATTAACAAGTTCCATATGATTCAATATCATAAGGATCAAAAATTTTTTTTTTATATAATTTATTAATCCTTGACTCATTAATATGATCTGAAAGAAGAGTGCCCTATAAGGCAATCGCAAGTGTTGCGATGGAACTTTTTTTTGTGATTTTTCAACTCATGTAATTTTATTTATTTTTTGAGGTATTGATTCATCATATTAGCTGCATCTTATTATATCTAAGATTATAATGAACCCCAAAGATTAGGATAATAGTTTTAGGAGATATGAATGGGTCATGCTAGTGAGACCTAAAATTCTAAAATCTTAATCTTAAACATTTCTGATCGTAGGAGCATTGAGTCGGAAATCAATATTTCGGATAGACTAGCACATCCTATGTATGCTTGATGGAGAGAGTGGCAAATCTTACTAGCCACTTATGTGGGACACTAATACAAGGATGTGGGTGCTCATTTAGGAAATGAGTCCACTGAATTGACTCGATGAAAGAGAACATCTTATGGAAGCCTTACTTACATGTCAAAGATGGTTCTCTAAGTGAGAGTTGTGCAAGTGATCTTTAAACCTGAGACCACCATAGAATCTTATGCACATGAACCCATATTTTGGTTCATATCCAGGTATGGCATTAAGACATGTACGGAGTGTTCTGGATATGGTGGAGTGTGTATGGAGGTTGTGAGTAGGTTAATATGGAATCGATCACTCCTAGTAAGAGGAGATCGCATCCTATGTATTCTCAATCCTAGATGGCTCAGAAAAAATCTTTTGGTCAAAAGTAGGAAGAAGATTAGAAAGAATTTCTAATGCTTGTTCATTGGAGTCATCATTGGTTAATTGAGATCGATATGAATATGTGTTTGAGTTTGACATGATTTCATACTCATGAACATATTCAGGGTGCAGGGATAATCGAAGATCAGAGAGAGAGGGGGAAAGGAAGGAAGAGAGAGAGAGTTCTAGGAGAAAATGATGTGATTGATTGAACCCTTCATACAAAACCTAAATACAAAGGTATTTATACAAGGTCAATGTGATCCAACCACAAAACTCCCTTGGCTAACTTGATATGAGATTTGTGCTAACCCAAATCCATGTTCACCCATGATTTGAATAAATCTCATCTACCTAAGACTCAAATCTAGCTCAAAATAAGTTAGCCCCTTGAGGCTCAAGTCTCCCAAACCTCAAGACCCGAAAGGCTGACATCCTTTCGTCCTAGGATCCAAACTAGTCCTAGAAACCTCATGAACTTTGGATCTTGGCTTTATCCTTGGTCTCCTGAGCCTTGGGAGTACCACATGAGGCCCAACAGGAGTATAATTGTAATAATTATCTTGTAAGATTGAAGCAGGGTGAAAGTATAGCACCAAAAGATGTGAATGTGATACTGACCTATTTTTCATTAAGTGGTTCAAACTCTGATATTTGGATATTAGATATTGCCTATAGATCGCATATTTATAATCCATTACAGTGACTACAGAATATTAAAGATCTGAAAAGAGATGATCTCGAGCTCTATGACGCAAGTGGAGAGTCCATTAGCATAGAGACTGTGAAAATCTGTATGCTTGATTTACCCTCAGACAATAGAGAGAAGATGTGAATGTCACATATCTCTGGCATTGTTGCCTTGGTCATATTAGTGAGTCAAAGATCAACAAGTTATACAAAGAAAAATTCTTTGACCCATATAATTATGAATCATTGAAAACTTATAAATATTGTCTCATAGATAAGATGACCATGACTCCATTTTCTGAACATGAAGAGAGGGCGAATGAGTTGTTAGCTTTAGTACATAAAGATGTATATGGACTAATGATAACTCAAGCTAGAGAAGGATACTCCTATTTTATTACCTTTACAGATGATCTATTAAGGTTCGAATGTGTATCTTATGAATCATAAATTTGAAGCCTTTGATAAGTTCAAAGAGTATCAATGTATGATCAAGAAATAAACTGAAAAAGGTATCAAGATTCTTCGATCAGATCAAGGAGAAAAATACTTATACAGTAAATTTTTTAATCATCTTAAAAGTAAACATATTCTCTCTGAATGGACCCCTCCTTATACACCCCAGTTAAATAATGTAGCAGAAAAGAGGAATCGCACTTTGATAGATATGGTATGATCCATATTGTGCTTCACTGATCTTCCAATATCTTTCTGGGGATATGCCCTAGAGATTGCCACATATATATTAAATAGAGTGCCTTCAAAGTCTGTTGCAAGTACATCATATGAGATATAGAATGGAAGGAAGCCTAATCTTAAATATTTTAAGACTTGGAGTTGTCCTGCTTATATAAAAAATATTTTTGGACATAAGCTTAGTGCTACATCAAACAAGTATAGGTTTGTAGGATATCCTAACAAAATTAATGGATACTATTTCTAACACCCTACTAAATAAAAAGTGTTTGTTAGTAGGCACGTCACATTTTTGAAAAATGAACTCATCCAAGAAGGTGGCAGTGGGAGGAATATTGAACTTATGAAAGTTTAGGATCTACAAACCAATCCAGAAATATCTGTGGTTGAATCACAAGAAGATCCTCAATCAGAAGTACCCAAAGATGAGGTACATCCACAATACACACCTCCTATTCGAAGTTTAGATAGAGTGCATCAAGCACCTCTGAGATATAGTTTTATCATTGAGAATGACAATTCGATCAGCATCATTCAGGATGATGATCCACTGACCTATTTTGAAGCTATCATGAGTAGAGACCCAGACAGATGGCTGAAGGTCATGAAATCTAAGATGGACTCGATATATATCAACCAAGTGTGGACCTTGGTTGATGCGCCTGAGGATGCGACCCCAATAGGATGTAAGTAGATCTTCAAGAAAAAGATCAGAGCAGATGGCCAAGTACCTACAAAGCTAGGTTGGTGGAGAAGGATTTCAGTCAAAGGCAAAGAATTGACTATGATGAAATCTTCTCATCAGTGGCTATGATCAAGTCCAACCAGATTTTACTTGCTATAGCAGCATACTATAACTATGAGATCTGGCAGATGGATGTCAAGATCATTTTTTTCAATGATAATCTAGAGGAAGAGGTCTATATAACTTAGCCAGAGGAATTTATCTCAAGTTGGATGGCAAATCATGTATGCAAGAGATCCATCTAAGGATTGAAGTAGGCTTCGAAGAGTTGGAACATTTGATTTGATATGATAGTCAAAGAGTTTGGCTTTATCAAAAATAAGGATGAACCATGTGTGTATAAGAAGATAAGTAAGAGTGCTGTTGTCTTCTTAGTTTTGTATGTCGATGACATACTGCTCATTGGGAATGATATCCCAATAATGCAATCGGTCAAGACTTGACTATCGAATAAGTTTTTCATAAAAGACTTGGGTGAAGCATCCTATATACTGGGTATAAAGATCTATGAGATAGATCTAAAAGGATGTTAAGCTTATCCCAGTCACGGTACATAGATCTCATATTAAAGAGATTTAATATGGAAGCAAGTAAGAGAGGTTACCTGCCTACAAGTCATGGTGTATGTCTCTCTAAGAAAATGTGTCCTAAGACACTAGAGAAGACAGGAAGAAGATGAATGAAATTCCTTATGCTTCGGCATGGGATCAATTATGTATGCCATGCTATGTACCAAGCCTGATGTAGCATATGCTTTAGGCATAACTAGAAGATTTCAGGCTGATCCAAAGAAAGATCATTGAAAAGCTGTGAAAAATATTCTAAAGTACCTAAGAAGGACTAAAGATATTTTTTTTATATATAGAGGAGGGTCAGAGTTGAAACTAAAGGGATATATAAATTCTAGTTTTCAATCTGATCTGGATGATAGCAAGTCAGTATCAAGGTATGTGTTTACCCTAAATGGTGGGGTAGTGAGTTAAATGTTTTCTAAGTAGTAAATAGTATCTGACTCAGTTACTGAGGACGAGTACATCACTGCTAGTGAAGCCATTAAGGAAGCATCTGGATGAAAAAATTCATCATGGATTTAGGAGTCATTCCTAAGAATGAAGGACCGGTGCCACTCTATTGTGATAACACTAGGACTGTTATTCAAGCTAAGGAACCTAGGTCTCATTATAGATCCAAGTACATCCTAAGATGCTTTCATCTCGTTAGAGACAAGATGTTATCCTGAAACGAGTAGATAGAAGGAACAATATAGTAGACCCATTCACTAAGGCCATACCACAGTAGCTATATGATCGCCATCTTGATTGTATAAGATACAAAGGTGATTGGCTTTAGTGCAAGTGGAAGATTAAAAGAAGACCGCCTTATAAGCCAATCGCAAGTGTTGCAATGGGATTTTTCTTTATGATTTTCCAACTCATGTAATGATATTTATTTTTTGAGGCATTGATTCATTATATTAGCTGCATCTTATTATGTCTAAGATTATGTTGAACCCCAAAGATTAGGACAATGGTTTTAGAAGATATGAATGGGTCATGCTAGTGAGACCTAAAATCCTAAAATCCTAATCTTAAACATTCCTGATTGTAGGAGCATTGAGTTGGGGATCAATGTTTCGGATAGACTAGCACATCCTATGTATGCTCGATGGAGAGGGTGGCAGATCTCACTAGCCACTTGTGTGGGATACTAATACAAGGATATAGGTGCTCATTTGAAAAATGAGTCCACTAAATTGACTCGATGAAAGAGAACATCTTATGGAAGCCTTACTTGCATGTCAAAGATGGTTCTCTAAGTGGAAGTTGTGCAAGTGATCCTTAGACCTAGACCACCATAGAATCTTGTGCATATGAATTCATATTTTGGTTCATACCTACACATGTACGGGATGTTCTGAATATGGTGGAGTATGTATGGAGGTTGTGAGTAGATCAACATAGAATCGATCACTCCTAGTAAGAGGAGATCGCATCCTGTATATTCTCAATCCTAGATGACTTGAAAAAAGTCTTTTGGCCAAAAGTAAGAAGAAGATTAGAAATAGTTTTTAATGCTTCTTCATTGGAGTCATCATTGGTTAATTGAGAATCAATATGAATATATGTTTGAGTTTGATATGATTCCATACTCATGAACATATTCAGAGTGCAGGAATGATCGAAAGATTAAATTACACGGTAACTTACCACTGAAGGATATATTTAATATTTTCACCATATTCTACATCTTCTAGATAGTTATGATATATTGGTAGACATCAATCTTGACTTATAAATTTTTGATCGAATTAAAGAGTTTAATTCGATCGCCAATTAGAAAGGATTGTAATTGTTGAACTTGAGTTAGCTCGATTGGACCTAAATCGATTTGATTGAAAACTAATAAAATTTAATCAACATGCATCCAGACCTACTGTCAGCTAGATGTGGAACCCAATGGATCACACACATATAGAAATTGGCAAAGGATGCTTTTGAGAAAGGTTGATTAGAATTTTGGATTCAATCAGGATTCCGGTAAGCATGCTAGCATGTGTAGAACCCTTGCTCCTTTGGAGATCAATTTGGTCTCATCCCTTGCTAATTAGCTAGCCCAATTTAATAGATATTTGGATCAATTCGTGTCACCTAGAAGCAATCCATATTGGGGCACCACATCCCATGTTAACGCTAATTATGAAGAGTCCAAGTTGTGAAGGACTCTTGATACAAAATAGGTTTTCACGTGCATGTTGGCATGGGCAGAAAGAGGAGTCCTTTTGGCATGGGATTAAGATGCATGTGGCATCAAATATCACCCTTCATCCTTTGTGCACATTTTAAAGCATGAGATATATTTTTTCTAGATTTTTTGGGATGGAGAAAAAATTGGAAAAGGAAGGATGTCTTGTGCATGCGTGCAAAAGTGTCGCATCTCTCCATGATTTGGAGAGTCCTTCTCCTAATCAAATACTTTCAAATTGGAATATTTTTTTTTGATAATATTTCACATTTGATAAGATATTTTTTATGATTTTTCTGAAATTTTTTCAGACTTATCAGATGGCCAAACAGATGTTGGAATCTTCCTCACGTGCGCGCACGCGTGATGATCAGCCTTCACATGAAAGGATGCGAGAACATATCCATTTGTGAAAATTTTTATCCACTTATTAGGTATTGTAGAATCAAGATTGAATCCTATATCAACATAGATTTTTAAGGATTTTTCTAATTTGAGAAGGGATGCAAAAACATCCCTTTTCTGGTTGCACGTGCAAAGCAGGGTGCTGATCGACGTATCATTGATAAGAATCCTTCTACTTGAAGGAACTATTATCTCTGATAATCAGATCAGATAGGCCTCTTGGATGAGGTATGTCCCTCTCTTTTGGCATCTCTCTGGTGGCTATAAAAGGGCTTGGGTGCTAAGTGTTTGAGATATTCAGATCGGGTTTTCAATTTCTCTCCGGTTGCTCTCTTTTCTTTCTTACAACCTATCTTAGTTTTAGGACAAAGATTTGGGATTTAAGACAAAGCCTTATCTGGTCCTAACAAGGGTTATAAGTGTTCTAAAGAAGGAGAATCAAAAGTCCAGGGGAGGTTCTAAGAGGGTGGAGTCAGGTTCTTGGAGAAACCTAATCGGTATGAGGCTAGTCGAGTTCTAAGGGTTAGAACTCTTGAAGTAAGATGAAGAAAGAGCACTGTCTTTGGTTCAATTTTTGTGTGGATTACCATTAGAGGATGGACACTTGGATACCTTATGAAAAATAGAATGAGCGCTACAAGTATTCTTCTTATCTTAATTTATATTTATTGTACTTTGATTATTATAGTCATGATTTTCTGAACATTGGGGTTTTCGATGCATCGGGTGTTTTGAATGAAAATTTTAAACACCTAACCCTTCCGCTGCACCACTGGAACCCAACATGATCAAGTCGACAGTGTCAGAGATATGTAACATTCACATTTTTTCTCTTTCTTTTCTTTATTTGATGAATATGAAGAATATTATCATTAAGTGATAAGAATAGAAGACCATTATCTACAAAAGCATTGTGATAAAACTCAATAGAATGATAAATAGAGCAATCTTTGTCCTTTCCTCTTATTTCCAAACCATGTTCTAATAATATAAAAATTAAAATAATATTTTTAATAATATTTAAAATATAGTAACAGTCTTCTAATTCTAAAATTTTATCCAAAGATAACTTCAACAAAAAGATTTCTACGGCTTTGGATGAAATGGACTCTCTACTAGCATCGAACAGTACAAAATTACCTTCATTTAATTTTCTTAT
Source organism: Elaeis guineensis (assembly GCF_000442705.2). Lineage (NCBI taxonomy): Eukaryota > Viridiplantae > Streptophyta > Magnoliopsida > Arecales > Arecaceae > Elaeis > Elaeis guineensis. The sequence goes on along the minus strand of NC_025995.2, from coordinate 54,475,349 downwards.
TCCCTATAGTCTCTGCAACAATTTGTATATATGTGAACCATAGAGAGTATCTAATATCCAAAAATTTGAAGTTGAAGTACTTAATGATAAATTTATTTATATCATATACAAATCTTTAATAATATTTACTTCGTTTTGTTTCAAACTCACAAGATAATGCTTACAGTTCCTCTTCCCATGCCCATCCTTCCCACAGTGGAAACAAGCATATTTGGTAGAAACACTCTTCGCCTTCTTAGAGATGCTAGCCTTAGGGTTCATCTTTTTCTTTTTATTTGAACCCTTATAGCCTGTCTTCTTCTTAGAGATCTTATCTACAAGTAGAACAGGTGCCTTTTTGATGCATGCAAATCTATTGCTATGGCAAGTGTACCAGTCGATCAAATAATATAGTGTATGAGTAGAGTATTATCTCATGAGGACTAAAAAATAAGTACTAAAAAGCACTTTCTTAAATTTTATTTAGAAAATTGATTTATAAGAAAATAAAGAAAAATAAAGAAATAATTAAAAAATTGTAAGAGAATAAAAAGGATGTGATTTTTAGGATTGAAACTAAGATCAAAGAAATACTAAGGCAATCGGTTCACTAACTCAATCAATACAATATTCAAATAATCATGCAAAATAGATCAATTTTTGTTTTATGTGACGACGGAGTTTCCTAAGATATTCACTACTCTTTGGTCGAGGCATAGCAAAACTATCATTACTTATTAATTACCCTTTGGTCCAAGAATAATTTAAATAAGTAATGACGTACTAATTTCTATGAAACCCTCTAATTAAAAGATGCTCATCCAAAGCATACTAAAATTATTGCATATATAGGAACCTTATTTTGATTCAAACACAAGGTATACAAATCAAGAAGCATTGACATAGAATCACTTGGTCCGTATCATCAATGCCCATCAAAACAATTAAAAGATGGTCAGTAATCTAAAATCATTAAGAATAGATTTGTATACTCCTCATGAACAAAAATAATTCTAAAATCCAATCATATTGAATATTGTATTCAAAGAGTGGCTACACCTTAGCCTTAGTAAAATAAAATTAGTTCATGATAAAAAAAAAAAATAGCAAATAAAATAGAAAATATTGTACACTCCAAATAGGGTACTGCTTGTTGCTGAATTTTGCTTCAATTCTTTGCTCTTGGTGTGAAGAAAATTGGTGGAAAAAGGCTGGATGTGAAGATGATCAGAGAAGGGAAGAAAAGAAAAGAAGAGAACATCCTCTGATTTGGTCTATGTTATTTTGCTCTGGTGTTTTTGATTGTCCTAGGTCTCCCCTTTCTATAACTACTGATTTTCCTTAAGTCTTGGTAGTCCATGAACTTTCAAAACACCTCAAAGTTGTGTCCAAACTACATCCTTGATTTCTAACCGTTAGATCAACCTTCAACGCATGAGATCATGCTTCAAACATCCTTATCTCAGTTGGAAATAATGTGGACCATTGGATCTTTTGTTGGATTGAACCAAAGCCATTGGATGGTGCTTAAAAACTTTTCTCTGGTTAGTTTTCCCGATCAGCATCAATGCTGCTCGTTCGATCGAGTGTTGGAACAATTTTCCACCATCCAATTGCACATTGGATATGGGCCACCATCAATTGATATGGTAAACTGCATTCTTGACCATTGATCAGATGTTTAGATAGCCTCTCAACTATCGATCAGCGAAAAACTCAGCCTCTACTCGAATTTGTTTTGTGTGCCATGATAAAATTCAATTGCCACTATTCACAAACACTGCACATGAACTCGATGTTGCATGGCTCATGGACCACATAAAGACCATTTTCTATTCCTATGAACCGCTCGTGGACTGAGTGGCTAGTCTATGGTGCACCAAAGGCCATTTTTTACAGGTTCTTGGCTAATTTTTGCTTCTTTTCTTCTTCTTTTCTGGAATACAAAATATGCCCACATTAGAATGAAATTTTCAACAACATAAATCAAAAATGAATCAAAACTCAGTAAATAAGGGTAAAATATAGTATAAATATGAGCTTATCAAATACTTCCAAACTAAGCTTTAATCATCCTCGAATGAAAAGAATAATAAATCAACAGATAAGCTCATATTTATGCACCCTAGTCTTAATCTGATATTCACCTCCATGCTGCAAAGATAGTATATAGATATGATTCAAGAGAATATGTAGAACTCAATCATAAATTTTTATAATTCAAGTGTTAATAACATCTAATTATAAAATCTGAGGTATGTGTGTGAATAACTAATCTCAAGTTCTTTTTATGCATTTAGTTATAATCATGCAAACTCATGAATAATGAATATGAACACTCCATATGCTTTCTCTTTTCACAGCTCTCCACTAATGTAGACAATCTTACTAACTTAGATCATAAGGTCTTTATTAGGTTGTAATGGGGCTATGGTATTGGCTGCCAAACAAGGGATAAGGAAAAATAAAAAACAAGAGAGCTAACAAAATTAATGAGCACCAAAATTGCAGCATTCTTCTCTTCTTTTTTCTTTTTCTTTATCTTTTTTTTTATATATCTCTTCTTTGCTTACCACAACTCCCAAACTAGTTCTTTTTGATGTACTTGGAATTGTAGCAAATGACTATTGAACCTTTTTTTTTTCCTTTTAGACCCCTTTTTGCCTCTTTTCATTTGCTCCACCAATATGATGTATCATAACCACACCTCTATTCATATACCATTCTTCAAGAAACTCATAATTGTGCATTGTAGTTCTCTTGAAGAATAATTTATTGATTTTTTGGGTTAGAGGGTAAGCTAATGAGGCTAAAAAAATAAAAACGAATGATGGTCTTCCCTATGCTCCTGGCATAGGCCCATTCCTTTCATTTAAGATTCAAAGGGGGTAACTAGTGACAATATAATAAGATAGATTTTTTGACTCAAGTGTGTCAAAGAATGCCTAAATCATTTCTAAGTTAACAGATTGTCTAGGATTTTGCCTTGAGTATAATAAAATAAGTTCTAGAGTGTCCTATTATACTCAAAGTTTACACAATTAGTCACCAAATAACAGTCAATTCACAAGATCATGGTTATATATGCTCAAAGAATCCCATCATTCATGAACCAGATAGAATTAATAAAAGAATCATACAATTTCTCAAGTGTGGGTTCTTCACATTCTTTTTAATCAAAAATCCATAACAATCCTCTGCACATATCAATGATGTTCAACTTGAGTAAAGAAAATACAAATATGAAATTTAAAACATTAATTCATCTCCTTTTGCTCTAGGATTTCCACATATTTTGAGTTTTTTTTTAATCATGACATTTTTTTAAAATCATGCCAAATCAAGGATTAGAATAATTCTCCACCTCTCAAAGTAAAAGTAACATTGTTCTCAATGTTAAAAATAAATAAATAGCAAGGGGGTTAAACAAAAGCTTCCTCGTCTATGGGTATATGTCCAACTGATGTAATATGATCTTTGACCCTCAAACTAACATAAGCTTTATCTTCTTTGTAAAAATAAAAACACACCAAAGTAGTAAAAGAGCAACAAGACACTACTAAAAAATTAAAAGAAAAGAATCAAATGAAAAGAGTAAAGGGAAAGAAACAACCTATCTAGTAGTTCTAATTTATAGTCGTTAGCTTGACTCTCATAGGGCTCTAAGATAAATCTTACAATTGGAGGGCTTCCTTCTCCCTCTCAAAATTTTTTCTTTTCCACCTATGATAGACCTTATGGCTGAGCACTATGCTTTCTTCTTTTTTGACCACTTCTTGCATATTTGGGTTAAGTCTCCTTTGGGGTTGGACCATTGGCTCATCATAATTATCCTCCATGAGAATTTTATGCATACAAATTGAGGGACTAATTCCCTTAATGTCTACTATGGTCCATCCAAACACCCTCTTGTGTTCCTTCAATACTCTCAACAGCTTCTTTTCCATTAAATCTATCAAAGAAGAAGAAATAATAATAAGTGTGAAAAACCTTCTAAGAAAACATATTTTAAATGAGAAGGAAGAGATTTAAGTTCAAGAGTAGGTGGTTCTTCAATTGATGGCTTTGGGAGAGGAGTAGACGATCTTTCTAAGTCTTCAAAGCATAGTTTGTATGCTTGTAGAATGTGTGACCTGGCCTTTAATAATCTTATGCACTCCATTTGTCTTTCATCTTTAGCTGAACCCTCTTTTGATTGGATAATGCAAGCCTCAATAGGATCCTTAAACCTATTTTCTATGAAATACTCATACACTAATTTATCAATATCATCAATTTAAAAATAAGTTTGATTATCATTGAGATGTTTAATAGCCTTAAAAATATTGAAAGTGACTTGTTCTTCTTGGACTCTAAGAATCAATTTTTCTTGTTGAACATCTATTAAAGTCCCTCCAGTAGCTAAAGAGGATCTCCCTAAGATAAGGGGTACCTCATAATCTTCTTCCATGTCAAGAACAATGAAATCAATAGGGAAAATAAACTTCTTTATCTTTACTAAACCATCCTCCACTATACCTTCTAGATACTTGATGGATCTGTCAGCTAGCTGAAGAGTGATGGTGGTGGGCTTTGGTTCTCCTAGTCTCAGCTTTCTAAAAATAGAGAAAGGCATAAGACTAATACTTGCTCCTAAATCACATAAAATCTTAACAAAAGTATAATCACCAATAATGCAAGGGATAGTGAAACTCCCTGGATCCTTCAATATCTGTGGTAATTTATTTTGAAGTATTGCTGAGCATTCTTTATTCAAATTCACTATCTCATGCTCCTCCAGCTTCTTTCTATTGGCTAGAATTTCTTTCAGAAACTTGGCATACCTAGGCATTTGAGTGATAGCATCCATAAAAAGAATATTAATGTGTAAGTTCTTTAAGATATTGAAAACATTTGAGAACTACTTATCTGGATGCTGATCAGTACATTAAATATGGCATAAAAAGTATTAAAATATTGAATATTTAATCTTTATTATTTTATATTGAATACTTGTTATATTCTTTTTAAAGAATTATTAATTATGAAGATTTAATCACATCAAGCCCTAAAAGAATGGTGCCCTACAAGCCAATCGCATAAGTGATGTGAAGGGACTTTTCTGTATTTTCTTCCAGCTCATTTGCATGATATTAGTTATTTTTATTTGTGAGGTATTATATTTTATCATTTGTTGCATCATATGTTATGATTATGATAAATCTCATAGATTAGGGCAATGATGAGATCATGACAGTGAGATCTAAAATCTTGATAGTCCTAATCAAAAATATTTTCAGTCATTGGAACATCGAGTCAGAGATCGATGATGTCGGTAAGACTGGTACATGCTATGTATGCTCGATGGAGAGGGTGATTGATTTCACAATCACTTATATGGTGATTCTAATACAAGGATATAGGTACTCATTAGAAAATGAGTTCATTGAATTGATCCACAGGGAGAACATCTGATGAAGTTTTATAGTATGTCGACAAATAGTTCTCCAATGAGAGTGGTGTAAGTGATCCTTTGACTTGAGATCATCGTGGTATCTTGTATATATGGATCTAAACATTGGTTTATTCTCTAGTATGCCACTTTGAGATATGTGTAGGATATTCTGAGTTTGATGAAGTATGCATAGAGGTTATGAGTGGTCAATATAGAATCGATCACTCCTTGTAGGAAGAAAGAATATCCTATATGATCTCATAGGATGATGACTCTAAGAGTCTCTGATCAGAGCAGGGATGAACAGTAGAAAAAGTTTCTATTAATTCATCAACCGAGTCATCATCATCAGATTTAGATACATATAGATAGATATTTAGACTTGACATATTTTTATACCCATAATCTATCTGGGATGTTGTGTGATCGAAGGATTGAATTATATGGTAACTCACCATGGAAGGATAATTTTGATATTTTCATCAAATTTCATATCTTCTGGGTAGTCATAACATATTTTTAGATATCAATCTTGACTTGTGGACTTATAAAAATTAAAAAAAATTAATTCAAAAATTAATTAGAAAGTATTCTGATTAATTGATGCCTTTGGACTAGCCTAATCAGATTAGATCATAAGTCTAAGTCCACTGCTGGCTAGATATGGAACCCAATGGATCACACACAATAGAAATTTGATCTTGATCTAATCTATTTGAATTTATTATAAATTTTATGGGTTAATTAAATTGCTAGCACATGTATTAACCCAAGTTTCCAAATTGAGTTCAGTGCAAAGGTATTTGTGCCAACCCTAAACTCGTTGTCTTGACCTAATGAGATTAGGTTCAATCCTTAAGACATGAGATGGCTTAACTAATTTATTTTGAAAGTATTTCAGCTAATCTGGAATTCCTTCATGCTAAACCACATGCAAATTTAATGGGATGCCCAAAATAAATTACGGTAAGAAGGAAGAGTCCTTCTCATCCACTCCTTTTAACTCCTTCCATTTTTTTTCCATGCATTCCTTTATTCCGAACATCATGAGAAGATTTTTTGGGATATGTAGGCATAGGAGTGGAGTCCTTCTGCATGAAGGCTCTTCCACACCCAAAAACTTTCATATGGAGAATTTATTCTTTGTGGGATACTATGGGACATTGTGTGGGAAGTTAATGTTTCAAACTTATTTTTCTCCCCTATCTCTTAATTCTTACACACCTAAAATTATGAAACTGTGAGAAGGAAGAGTCCTTCTGCTCTTAAACTTCTTCACATGCTGATTAATTGTGGTGATTTATTGAAATCACTGCATGAGAAATTAGGGACGCCAGGAGTTGGCATCCCTTGGAAGTAGGTAGCACACTTTCTTTCCTATTTAAAGGGGGTGCTACATCTTGTTGGGACATCCCATTTTTTGCTGAGATTAGGTGTGAGAATGAAAGGAAAAACATAAGAAAAGTCTAAAAAAAAAGACAAGAAAAAGGGAGAGAAAAATAGAAAGGAAGGCAAGAGTAAATTAGAAAGCATGTGATGTTTGTCCTAAAATTCAGATTGTTCAAGTGTTGAACATCTAAAATCTGATTTTGAGTGATAAGTTCTTGTAAGAAATGGTTCCTAATGTGGTCTTAGTGGAGGTTTTGAAGGCATACAGACAGTGGTGCAACTCATTCTTGAGAAGGACATTTGGCAGTGAACTTATGAAGATGGCTGCAGTACTACATCAATTAAGAAATTCTGATATGTCTCGTGTGGATCACCGTTGGAGGATTTCTACTTTGGAGCCTTATGAAGATCTTTCTATTACCAGATCTTCATCTTCATATTTGGTATATGACTTTTGATCCCTTGTTAATATGCATGCTAAAATTGTTTGTTTATAATCATCAAGGAGTTCCTAGGGTTTGTATTTTGATAGTCATATTTTAATTGTTAAAACTTATTTTCAATAGTTGAATGTATGTAAAAATTTTTGAAAACTATATTTCACTGCATCACTAGAATCCAACAGTGGTATCAGAGCCACCCTTGATTAATTCAATCAAACTTTATGTTATTATTGTGATATGGATTAGATCTAATTCATTTTATGTTAAAAATTAGATTTTATGAATGATGTTTAATTGATATTTTTGATTCATCCTTTGTTAAGGATAAATATTATCAGTCTATAATCAAACTTGGATATGAGATTCCATGGTCTTTAGACTTATGAGATAAGTTAGATCCTATGATCTGATTTTCTATGGAGTAGTAAATCTAGTGCATGTGATGTGCAGAGCCTTGGAATGATACATTGGATGTACATTGCCAAGACCTAGGGTTCTTGCATATGATGCATTCACCCAAAATCCAAAGGCTGACCACCATAAAATTGGGCATTCGTCATTATGGGTCTTCCATTATGATTATTGCCCTAGGTATGTGTGGAGCTAAAAAAAATTTAATCATGAAAAGGATACTTCAAGACATGGATTCAAGATTTTTTGTCGATGGATTTATTTTAACTATGATTTATTGATCTAATATGCTTAGAATTTATAATTATAGATTAAATCATATTCATAGTTCTAATTTGATTAAAAATTATGTTTTATTAAGATTGATCATTTTGTCATTGATCTAATTTGATTAGAGCTTGAGTCATGATTGATTGAATTTTTACTAACCTAATTGGATTAGAATCTAATTTAAGAATTAGTCAACTCAACTCAAAAAGATGGCAAATTATTGACTTAAAAATTGGGGCAAGAGTTGAACCTGAATAAAAAATCCTAGATGGATCCTATGCTTATATATTTAAACATCTCCATTGACATGTTCATGAATGATATCACAATTAGAATAACATAAGAAGCTTATTATCATATTTTATGATAAAATACATGATGAGTAGTTATGGACTATGGTACATCCATGTGATGGGTGTACACATGATGCTTCCATATTGGCTGATTATGTAGATGTATCTGTAATAGTTGCAATAGGGGTTGGGTGCCCCAGATGTATTGTATTCTCAGCTGTATCTTTTATTTGCTTGTTTCTAACTAACTATTGATTGAAACTTTTATATATTGATGTAAAATTATAAAAAAAAAAATTTATTTAAAATTAAAAAAATAGATAAAAATTATTTCTTTCTATTTTTTGATAAAGATGGAGCATTCGTGAAAATCTTCATAGAGATGAAGACTGGACTACCAGGAATTTGGCGAGTGAGGCACATTTAGATTGACCATGAGATGATTCAATCTATGATGTGTAGCGAAAATTTAGTGCAGGGGCAAAATGGTAATTTTAAAATTTTTTCAAAATTACTATTTTACAGCAGAATTATTAATTAATCTCATTAATTAATACTAATTAACCCTACACTAGGATCTAAATATGATATAACAGCATGCATTTAAATTTGAAATTCAAATTTGAATCAGTAAACGTTTTACAGTACTGTGTTCAGAACACATCACCTTTTGCGGGTAGTCGATCACCACAATCTGATCACCGTCGGGGGGCTCTGATCATCACGTCGCAGCCACACAAATGTCTGGCCTCTGCGGATCATCCACATGAAGCTCCCGTCTGATCAGCTCCTCACGAATGCTAGTTCGTGATTTCATCCTTTTGATGGCAGATGTTGATCGAACTCCTTCGATCGATATGTGCCAACTTCTCGAATGCTCTGGATCATCTGCACAATTGCTTGAGAGGCTGATGGATCTCTCCCTAAAATTTGGTAGACTCACGACACTCGTGGCACACCAATCTCACTTCCCGAACCCTAGGTAGAAACCCTAGGGTACACACCAAAAACCCTGCGCCCAATTTTCTCTCTTTTCTTTCTTTTTCTCTCGAAAGGTTTTGGACCTTCACCTTGCACAGAAGCCTTCCTCACGCCTCAAAGTTTCTCTCCTAAAATTTCTACGCACGTCCCACCTTTCTCCTCTTTTTAAAATAACATCGAACATGTCTTATCCGCGTGAGAGGATAAAGACAAGAGGTTACACATTTGAATTCAAATCAAATTTGAATTCAAACGAAAACCAACTTATCCCTATCCTTTTGGGTGTGAGAAGAGAAGGGGTGTGGCTCTTTGTGTGTGGAAAATGTTTCATGAGAAACCTTTTCTCGTGTAAGTAATGTGGCGCACAAAATGGATAAGGATGAAAGGGCAAGTGATAAGTTATCCATACAAATTCAAACATGCTTTGAATTTGAATGGCTAACTAATTATTTTATCCATCCATATGGCACACAAATGAGGGTGTGGGGAAGGGTTTCGTGTGAGAAAAACTTCATGAGAAGTTTCTTCTCGTGAATTCAAATGGGTGCAAGGAAGTTGGGTGTCGCAGGGAATTTAAAACAAGGTGGTTTGATTCAAATTGAGCCAACCTAGTTTAAAATAGGTCAAGCACAATTAGACCAGATTAAACCCAACATAATTAGACTTAATTAGGCTCAATAAAATCCTAATCAAATCAAAAATTAACTAAACCTAACTCCTGATCGAATCAGGGACTAAACCACCTTAGCGATTAGGTCAACATTTAACCTAATCGGGTCAATCCAAACTGAATCCAATTCAATTGGACTTGATCCAAAAATAATTACTCAATCAAATTGAGTTAATTAGTGATTAAATTACTAATTAAACTTCTCATAAATATTGAGTCCAAATTCGATGGGCAATCAGGCATCAGAGACCATCGATATGAAACCCTGATCAAAGAGTTCAAATTTCAAATTCAAAATTTGAAATTCAAAATTTTGACCTTGGTACCTAAAATGTGTGGAACTCATGATTAGAGAATCCTAATTCTCAATCATAGAGTCTCAGATAGATAAGGCTCATAATCAGCCATCAGATCAGAAAGGAACCTCTAATGTGTGTGACCCCGCAGGTTCGAACCTAAACCGGTAGCACAGGAACCAATTCCTGTACTAATCGAAGTGACCATCTAGCAATGGTACCTGACGACCGGATAGGTCAAATAATCGCAATCGCAACATTCAGAACCTACGTGAATATGGTTACCGTATAAATCATCCCTTTTGACCCCTGTGTTTAGAACGACTCAGGGTTAAACTGTGAACCCTGATGATATCATCCGAATCATGCTCAACTCAATTAGTCCTGTGACTCCTCACTAGGACTACCCTGGTCAAAGTTTTGCTAAATTAAAATACGACTGTACACAGCTCCTAAACTGGAGTGGTCAATCCCATCTTGACACACTCACTGACAAGTCAAGTACTTGACTACACCCAGCAACCTTCCGTCACTGAATTAGAAATTCAGGTAGTCCAGTGCCTAAGTGCAGTGAGTTGCTTGCAAGTCACCATGGCGGTCTCAGGTCGGAGGGATATTTATACCCATATCCCATCGGAGCAAATCTTGACAGCAGAAATAGCTCCGGAGTTGGTCACGTTCGGTGCAGATGTACCATTACATCTCACCTGTATGCCATACCAATGTCTCCACACTTTTTGGTTATGAGGATAACCAACCCATATGGCACACAACGACCTATGCTCGATAAACATTATCGTCCTTGGTAACAACGTATCATTTGGTCGCGAACATGTTTAAGGACTAAGCGACAAATCCTCCTTTGTCGAGTCTAAATAGTCCTAAGGACTTCACCACAACACAGGAGTTCATTAGAAGATGAAACATTTGTGATGAAAAAATATCAAAATAACTTTTATTTATTTATAATTCATGTACTAATACAAAAGGAGCACAACCGTCAACAGGCTGACGATTGGCTTTGGGACACTATTCCCAACAATCTCCCACTTGGCCTAAAGCCTATCGGTGCGGTATCTAATACCCATCTTCACTTGTAGTCGTTGAACTCCTTCACCGCAATGGTTTTAGTGAATGGGTCGGCCAGGTTCTCCTTCCCGTCGATCTTCTGAAGGTCGACGTCACCTCAATCCACGATCTCCCGGATGAGATGGTAGCGGCGCAGAATATGCTTCATCCACTGGTGTGCCTTTGGTTCCTTCGCCTGAGCAATGGCTCCAGAGCTATCGCAATAGAGCAGAACTAGACCAACAAGGAAGGGTGCTACTCCGAGCTCGGTGATGAATTTTCTCAGCCACACCGCTTCTTTGGCAGCATCTGATGCAGCAATATACTCTGCCTCGCATACTGAATTAGCCACAGTGTGCTGCTTGGAACTCTTCCAGCAGATAGCCCCACCATAAAGGGTAAAAATAAATCCTGACACACTCTTGCTATCATCGTGATCAGACTGAAAACTAGAGTCTGTAAACCCTATAAGTCTCAAGTTCGATTCACCATATATAAGCCACTGGTCCTTAGTATTTCTTAAATACTTCAGGATGGTTTTAACAACCTTCCAGTGATTCTCTCCTGGATCAGATTGGTATCTACTCACTACCCCTAGTGAGTATGCCACATCTGGTCGTGTACATGACATGGCATACATGATAGATCCCACTACCGAAGCATATGGAATCCTACCCATACGCTCTCTCTCTTGAGGTGTTGTCGGACAATCCCTCTTCGAGAGAGAAATTCCATGGCCTATCGGTAGATAGCCATTCTTGGAATTTTCCATACTGAACCTTTTCAGCATAGTATCAATGTACGTGGACTGGGATAAGCCAAGCAATTTTTTGGATCTATCCCTATAGATCCTCATCCCTAGGATATAGGAAGCTTCTCTCAGATCCTTCATGGAGAACTGTGACGATAGCCAAATCTTTATTCCCTGTAATGCAGGGACATCATTCCCGATTAAGAGAATGTCATCCACATACAATACAAGAAATACTACTACTGGACCATTAGCCCACTTATAAATGCAGGGCTCTTCTCCGTTCTTAACGAAGCCATACGTTTTGATCATCCTATCAAAACGTATGTTCCAACTCCGAGATGCTTGCTTAAGTCCATAAATGGACCTCTGTAGCTTGCACACCTTAGACTCATCTGTGGATGTGAACCCTTCAGGTTGTATCATATATACCTCTTCATCCAGCTCTCCATTTAGGAAAGCTGTCTTCACATCCATCTGCCAGATTTCATAGTCCAGATGGGCAGCTATCGCAAGCATAATTCAAATGGATTTGAGCATTGCCACAGGAGAAAATATCTCATCATAGTCTATACCATAACATTGATGATATCCCTTGACAACCAGATGGGCTTTATAGGTCTCCACCTTTCCGTCTGTGCCTCTCTTCCTTTTGAAGACCCATTTACACCCTATGGGTTTTACTCCTTCGGGTGGGTCAACCAATGTCCACACATCGTTGACCTTCATGGACTCCATTTCGGATTTCATGGCCTCTAGCCATTTCTCAGAGTCAGGTCTCTGCATTGCATCCATGTAGGTGATCGGATCCTCATCATTTTCATCAAGTTCGACAGGATCACCATCCCGGACCAAGAAACCATAGTATCTGTCCGGTTGATGTGGTACTCTACTAGACCGCCTTAAGGGTGCATAATCAATGGGCTCCAGATCTGATCTAATCAAATCCGATTCAGGTTCAGTAATATGTGTCAATTTTTCCACCTGTCGAACTTCGTCAAGTTTGACTTTAGAGGCAACAGTTCCTTCACTAAGGAACTTCTTTTCTAAAAAGATTGCCTTAAGGCTGACAAACACCTTTTGCTCATCAGCAAGGTAGAAATAATACCCTTTGGTCTCTTTTGGGTACCCTATAAAATTACACTTGTCAGACCTAGGTCCAAGCTTGTCTGTAATTAAACGTTTAACATAAGCCGAACACCCCCAAACCCTAAGGTGCGAGAGTACTGGCTTACATCCTATCCATATCTCATATGGCATTTTGACTACAGACTTACTCGAAACTCTATTTAGAAGGTAACAAGCCGATTCGAGCGCATATCTCCAGAGGAAGATCGGCAGACCAGCAAACCCCATCATGGATCGAACCATGTCTAACAGGGTCCGATTCCTCCTTTCAGACACACCATTATGCTGTGGTGTTCCAGGAGGAGTCCACTGAGAGAGAATCCCATTCTCCCCTAGATACATCAGAAACTCATTGGAAAGGTATTCACCTCCTCGATCAGATCGAAGAGTTTTAATACACTTCCCAGTTTGTTTTTCTACCTCATTTCAGAATAGTTTGAACATTTCAAATGATTCCGACTTATGCTTCATTAAATAGACATACCCATACCTAGATAGGTCATCTGTGAAGGTTATGAAATAAAAAAATCCACCTCTTGCACTTGAGCTCATGGGTCCACATACATCAGAATGTACCAGACCTAAGAGTTCACTGGCTCGCTCACCTTTTTCAGTAAAAGGTGACTTGGTCATCTTCCCAAGAAGACAGGACTCACAGGTTGGAAGTGATTCACAATCACTAACTTCAAGAATTTCTTCTTGAGCCAACCTATTTATCCTGTTCTTATTGATATGACCTAGCCTACAGTGCCAAAGGTAGACTTCTGACACATTATCTATTCTAGAGCGTTTACTGAATTTTTGAACCATATTAACAGGCTGTGATAGTAAGTAAATTCCATTATTTAATTATCCAACAAATATTGTAACACCATTCAAAATGATATTGCAAATATTTTTTTTTATTAAAAAATCATAACCGTACATGGCCAAAAGGCCTACAGAAATAATATTTAATAAAAAACTTGGACAATAGTGACATTCACTTAGAATTACATTACGAGAATTGATTACAAGACTCATGATTCCTAAAGCTAGAACTGAAACTTTGCTTCCATCTCCAACATTCAGGAACCTCTCACCTTCATCAAATCTCCTACTGACCTGCAGACCCTGCATCGAATTACAAATATGATAAGGGCTTCCGGTATCCAATACCCAGGCAGTAGTATCACAAATCAAAAAGTTGCAAGGAGTTATCATATAATTACCTTGCTTCTTCTTTGGCCTGTTCGGGTCCAGGGAGGAAATGTATTGAGGACAGTTCCTCTTCCAATGCCTGTGCTTCTTGCAAAAAAAGCACTCTGCCTGGCTCTGGTCGTGCTTGCGCTTCTTGGTCTGATCCCGTGCTACTGTCCCAGCATGAGATTGCACCTTCTTATTTTTCTTCTTCTTGTTCTTCTTCTCCTTCCCAAAGGGTAGACGACGAGAAGAAGACCCTCCCACTACATTCACCGACTCCTTATGGAGTTGGTGATCCTTCTCAAAGTTCTGCAGTAACCCCAACAATCTGTGGTAGTTTACTGCAGGCTTTGTCATTCGAAAATGAGTAAGGAATGGGAGGAAGGACTTGGGCAAGGAATTAAGGATCGCATCCTTACCGAGCTGCTCATGCAGAGGAAAGCCCAATTTGCTTAGGCGCTCAATCATCTCGATCATGTACAGTACATGATCAGTGACTGAGGCCCCATCCCTCATCCGAGCATTGAAAATGGCACAACTAGTTTTGTGCCTTTCAATGTCGTCAGGCGTGCCAAAGGAGTCGTTCAACATTTGAAGCATCTCCTGTGGCTGGGCATTCTCAAACCTTCGGCTGAACTCATCATTCATTGCTGCCAGCATAATACATCGAACGGTGGTGCGGTCATTGAGCCACTTCAAGTAAGTGTCTCGGATCGCCTTACTAGCGTTCGGAGCTGGCTCCTCAGGTGTTGGATCCGTTACTACATAAAGGATCCGCTCATGCTCAAGGATGATTTTCAATTTTTGATACCAGCTATCGAAATTGGGTCCCATGAGCTTGTCATTATCTAATAATGACCGGAGCGACAGGGTAGTGGCCATAGCTGCTTAAAAGAATACGAGACCTCTATTAGTACATAAATTAATACTAAAGACTTGGATTTTAGTCTAAAGTTTTTTCCAATATTTTTACGAACTGGTAGCCTCATCCTCCAATTCGAGGAATTACTTTAATTTCTTAATGGGTACTAAAATCCACACAGACTACACACGAGCCCAACTTTGGTTGGTCAACCCATGTGCATCTATGGGTAGGTTCTTAACTAGTTGTTTCTCTAAACAACTTCTAGTAATTGATTTTGCCCCAGAACCTAATCAGTAGGCTTTGGCCTCCACTGAAAAGATCTGGTTAGGTCCAACCATTAACATGACTTAATTTAGTGAATCGGACCAATAAATGATCAGGCCCGACTTTGGCCGGCCAACCTAACCACCATCAGAAAGACTCAATCAAATTATCATATTATGAATAATAATTCCATTAGCCAATGAGCACCAGACCTTTGGGCCTCCAATGATCATTGAACTAATGGACTCATTATTACTCACTTAATGGGAGGCTATGACTTAGTTATCATTATAACTTAATCATTTTAGAGACCTAATAATTTTGAGGATTTTATTAAAGAATAGTAGAGAAGAAATCATCCAGCCAATTTCAATCCTCCCACTGACTTCACCAAGTCAGATTAAAAAAAGATTTAATTAAAGCTGGCATTAGGAGCTCCTAAATCAGTCACACTGATTTACCTAATGACATGGGTGAGCTCTAATCACCAAGTGATCTAATCAAAATCTAACTTACCAGATTGGCCAGGTAAGTGAGATCAGTGGTGGGGATTTGCCATTAACTCGTCAATGATCGAATCAATGCGAGTAGCTCCCGCTTAAGAACCACTGGTCAAAACTGTCGAACTTACCTTAGACACCAACCGGTTCATTAGTTTTAATTTTGATCAACTTAGTAAATAGGGCTCCACCGCGTAGCCATGAATTAAGTCCATCTTGGTCTAGTTAAAGACATGGACCCATTCAACTACAACTATTGAAGTTGAGTCTAGAGTATCCTTGACCTAATCTAATTCAACTTTTGATTAGATTTGACCAATTACTCCATTTAGTCCATTTTTTAAACTAACCTTAGGTCTAACCCAATTATGGACCTAATTCATCTAACCCATTGACCCACAAGTTTATGCAATTGTCTTAGATCTTAATTCACAATTCTAGACCTACTAGACAATACTTAATTCTTTTAATTAAGTACTTGGGCTGATGGGTCAGGGTTTGGCATTTCAAAAATAATTTTTAAATTTGAAAGATTTTATTTTCTGTTCACCAAATGTGTTAACTCATTTCACAAACGGGTAAGCACATTTCATAAACAGCAATTCTATTGCTTATTTCATAACAGAAAATAACTCAAAATAAATCATAAATTTTCTTTTAGATCTAATCTAACACATACATGATAAATTTCTTAATTAAGTCCTTTCGCTGCTTCATCGACATGGGATATAATAGCATCGGCACCCCTACCACCATAGGAGACCCCATCGAATGGGAAGAGAGAGCCTTTAAACCCTACTTTTCTCCTATGACCGGACGGCCATGGCAACCAACCCAATTAGATTACTTGCTACTTGGATCAAGTATATCTAAATATATCAATTTCAAAATTTAAATTTTGAATTTTAAATTTCAAATTTCAAATTTCAAATTTTAAATTTTAAATTTAAGATTTCAACCAAATTTCAAATTTTGAATTTTCAATCTTTGAATTTTAAATTTTGAATTTTGAATTTCAAATTTCAAATTTCGAATTTTAAATTTCAAATTTCAAATTTGAGATTTCAACCAAATTTTAAATTTCAAATTTTGAATTTTGAATTTCAAATTTCGAATTTCAAGTTTCAAATTTCAAATTTGAGATTTCAACCAAATTTCAAATTTCAAATTTTGAATTTCAAATTTGAAACTTCTAACAAATTTCAAATTTCAAATTTCAAATTTCAAATCTTTTTGAATTTTGAATTTTAAATTTTAAATTTCAAATTTAAACTTATAGATTACACCTTAATCTACGCATGCATATGTATATCATATTCTAGAACCATGCTCTGATACCATTTGTAACGAAAATTTAGTGCAGGGGCAAAATAGTAATTTTAAAACTTTTTCAAAATTACTATTTTACAGCGAAATTATTAATTAATCTCATTAATTAATACTAATTAACCCTACACTAGGATCTAAATATGATACAACAGCATGCATTTAAATTTAAAATTCAAATTTGAATCAGTAAACGTTTTACAGTACTGTGTTCAGAACACATCATCTTTTGCGGGTAGTCGATCACCATAATCTGATCACCGTCGGGGGGCTCTGATTGTCACGTCACAGCTACATAAATGTCTGGCCTCTGCGGATCGTCCACACGAAGCTCCCGTCTGATCAGCTCCTCACGAATGCTAGTTCGTGATTTCACCCTTTTGATGGCAGATGTTGATCGAACTCCTTCGATCGATGTGTGTTGACTTTTTGGATGCTCTGGATCATTTGCACAGTTGCTTGAGAGGCTGATGGATCTCTCCCTAAAATTTGGTGGACTCACGACACTCGTGGCACACCAATCTCACTTCCCGAACCCTAGGTAGAAACCCTAGGGTACACACCAAAAACCCTGCGCTCAATTTTCTCTCTTTTCTTTCTTTTTGTCTCGGAAGGTTTTGGACCTTCACCTTGTGCAGAATCCTTCCTCACGCCTCAAATTTTCTCTCCTAAAATTTCTACGCACGTCCCACCTTTCTCCTCTTTTTAAAATAACGTCGAACGTGTCTTATCCGCGTGAGAGGATAAAGACAAGAGGTTACACATTTGAATTCAAATCAAATTTGAATTCAAATGAAAACCAACTTATCCCTATCCTTTTGGGCATGAGAAGAGAAGGGGTGTGGCTCTTTGTGCATAGAAAATGTTTCATGAGAAACCTTTTCTCATGTAAGTAATGTGGCGCACAAAATGGATAAGGATGAAAGGGCAAGTGATAAGTTATCCATTCAAATTCAAACATGCTTTGAATTTGAATGGCTAACTAATTATTTTATCCATCCATATGGCGCACAAATGAGGGCGTGGGGAAGGGTTTTGCATGAGAAAAACTTCATGAGAAGTTTCTTCTCGTGAATTCAAATGGGTGCAAGGAAGTTGGGTGTCGCAGGGAATTTAAAACAAGGTGGTTTGATTCAAATTGAGCCAACCTAGTTTAAAATAGGTCAAGCACAATTAGACCAGATTAAACCCAACATAATTAGGCTTAATTAGGCTCAATAAAATCCTAATCAAATCAGAAATTAACTAAACCTAACCCCTGATCAAATCAGGGACTAAACCACCTTAGCGATTAGGTCAACATTTAACCTAATCGGGTCAATCCAAACAGAATCCAATTCAATTGGACTTGATCCAAAAATAATTACTCAATCAAATTGAGTTAATTAGTGATTAAATCACTAATTAAACCTCTCATAAATATTGAGTCCAAATCCGATGGGCAATCAGGCATCAGAGACCATCGATATGAAACCCTGATCAAAGAGTTCATATTTCAAATTCAAAATTTTGACCCCGGTACCCAAAATATGTGGAACTCATGATTAGAGAATCCTAATTCTCAATCATAGAGTCCCAGATAGATAAGACTTATAATCAGCCATCAGATCAGAAAGGAACCTCTAATGTGTGTGACCCCGCAGGTTCGAACCTAAACCGGTAGTACAGGAACCAATTCCTGTACTAATCGAAGTGACCATCTAGCAATGGTACCCGACGACTGGATAGGTTGAATAATCGCAATCGCAACATTCAAAACCTACGTGAATATGGTTACCGTATAATTCATCCCTTTTGACCCCTGTGTTTAGGATGACTCAGGGTTAAACTGTCAACCCTGATGATATCATCCGAATCGTGCTCAACTCAATTAGTCCTGTGACTCCTCACTAGGACTACCCTGGCCAAGATTTTGCTAAATTGAAACACGACTATACACAGCTCCTAAACTGGAGTGGTCAATCCCATCTTGACACACGCACCAACAAGTCAAGTACTTGACTACACCCAGCAACCTTCCGTCACTGAATTAGAAATTCAGGTAGTCCAGTGCCTAAGTGCAGTGAGTTGCTTGCAAGTCACCGTGGCGGTCTCAGGTCGGAGGGACATTTATACCCATATCCCATCGGAGCAAATCTTGACAGCAGAAATAGCTCTGGAGTTGGTCACGTTCAGTGCAGATGTACCATTACATCTCACCTGTATGCCATACCAGTGTCTCCACACTCTTTGGTTATGAGGACAACCAACCCATATGGCACACAATGACCTATGCTCGATAAATGTTGTCGTCCTTGGTAACAACGTATCATTTGGTCGCGAACATGTTTAAGGACTAAGCGACAAATCCTCCTTTGTCGAGTCTAAATAGTCCTAAGGACTTCACCACAACACAGGAGTTCATTAGAAGATGAAACATTTGTGATGAAAAAATACCAAAATAACTTTTATTTATTTATAATTCATGTACTAATACAAAAGGAGCACAACCGTCAACAGGCTGACGATTGGCTTTGGGATACTATTCCCAACATGATGTACCTAGGATTTGACCCATTTACCATCCTGTGGCTCGGATGATTTCTATTTAAAAGTCAATAACCATTTGATTTTTTTTATATGCTCTTACATGCTGGTAGTTAGAATTAAAATTGTATATGATGCATTTGTATATATTTTGAATGTGCATGAGATCTAAGTTCTCCATTTAAATTATATTAAGTCATAATGGCGAAGTGTTAAGAATACTACCTATGCCTTCCTTCATACCAAGCCAGTATTATATCAAGAACCATAGTACATTTATTGTGCTATCCACAAGGCTTGCTATAGAGATTGATATGATGTTAATTTAGTGATGCTTATCACATATTTTGGTAGTGCTGCCTTATTGTGCTATCCACAAGGATTGTATTATTCAGATATGATCATATAGATTTGAAGGATAAGACTTAACTAAAATACTATAGTTTATTGTACTAACCATAAGGCTATAAGTATTTTAGAGGTAAAAGTTATGTTGAGAGTTGCATGAGATGCAATTGGTAAAGAATTACTTACCTTTGAACTCATAGGAGCTTGTTGTGCTATCCACAAAATTTTCTCCCATACCTCTTAATTCTTACATGCCTAAAATTATGAGACTATGAAAAGGAAGAGTCCTTGTACTCCTAAACTTCCCCACACATTGATTAATTATGGTGATTTATTGGAATCACCGCGTGAGGAATTGAGACGCCAAGAGTTGGCATTCCTTGAAAGTAGGTAGTGCCCCTTTCTTTCCTATTTAAAGAGGGCGCTACATCTAGTTGGTGTTGGAAATCGAGATTTGGTGCATGCATATGTGTTTCAAA
This sequence comes from Elaeis guineensis, assembly GCF_000442705.2. NCBI lineage: Eukaryota > Viridiplantae > Streptophyta > Magnoliopsida > Arecales > Arecaceae > Elaeis > Elaeis guineensis. Next base: position 54,454,746 of record NC_025995.2, on the reverse strand, counting down.
ATTTTATTTTCTAAATACCTCAATAGAGAATAAGATTTAAACACTTTTAATCTAAACTATACATGCATGAAAATATAAAACCATATGGATCTGTTTCACATACTGAAATTGATATATGCTAAAATTCAGATTGTGATCAAATTACATACCTGTTTCGCAATCTTTTTCTTCAAATCTGGATCTGAAAGAGAAGAGATTCTCTCTTAGCCATACAAATATCTGACTTCTATAAGTATCCACTTAGGATTAGTCTGGAACAGTCCTCTTTAATCTGAATTTTGTTCTCCAAAATTCAGCTTGCTGAATTTGAACGAAATCTAGATCGCGATCAACACTTAATTTTTTTTCTTTGATCTTCTTCGTCTCCTTTTTTCTAGAGTTTCTCTCCTTGCTGTGTGCTGCTACCAAATGCTAGAAACTAGCAAGAAAAAGGCACCCAACAGTCTTTGGGTGTGGGACTCCTTAGGACCTGTGTCCCGAAAGAAAGGGGGTGTGGGACGCCCAAGGGAAGAGAAAGGGAGAGGAAAAGAGGGCATGGGACTTCTCTTTTGGCATGTAGGGTTGCTGGTTTTGATGCTCTAGAGATTTTAGGAGAGGTCCATTTAAATAGGCATAAGGATTGAATCCTATTCAATCTCATAATACAAGCCCTACTTGCATTGGATTTCCTATTAACTTAAGTTATCAAACTTACTTTAGGAGACTTTTTAGATGCCAACAATTGGAGCCCTTGCACCTATAATTAGATACCCCAAAACACACCCAAGAGACATCTTATGGGAGAACTAAAAGCCCTCTAATCAATGAGCATACCCAGCTTGATCAAATCAAGGTGGCGCCCAAGAATAACTATCAAAGAAATTAATTAGGAACTTGCACCCTTAATTTATATGATTCATAACCTTAGACACCCAACAATTGGAGTCTCATAAATCTTATTTATGTAGGTTATTAGTAGGTAATTAAGTTAGAATTATCTTATTAAATAAGTAATCCCAACAGAAAGAGAAATTGGATCCAACCATGTGCTATCAAGGTTACCATGAACTCAATAGATTTTTCTAAACCCAATTAACATTTTATAAGCTCAATTGGTTATTCCAGACCTTATCCCTTTATTTTGTGACTCTATAGGTTCAATTCTATCTGGTAGTGAGACATATAATGATCTCTATCAAAGTATCATTGAAACTCTTTTCAATTAGTCGGAACAATTCCATTCCAACTCAGCAAGGATTGTCGATCCAAAACAATCCTAGTGAGCTCTCACAATCCATCAGTGATATCTAACAGTATGCTGTGACAATCCAGTAGAACTGAAATGAACCTCTAGATGTAGTTAACGTGTAATTCAGCTCCTCTATCATGAGTTCCAACTTGATGGCAAGTTATGGATAAATCGTCAAACCTCATTATCAGTCATATGATAGATTCGATTAGCTTAAGTCCAGTTGTGACTTTTATGAAAATTCTTTTCCATCAATCACACTGTTGTGGCCACAGGTTCTTGGACTTAGCCTTTCAAATTTCATAGGACTACTCCTCTTTATCAAGATCGATAGATCCTATCTTGATGCATACCCCACTCCTACAGTGGACCAACTGTCGCCAACATCTACTACAAGGGCTTATTGAGATCCATATTTATGTGTCAGTCAAACTCCAGTAGTCTCACTGTAAGTAGCAGACCATCTCAAGTCAAAAGAATAGTTACACAACTACAGCATCGAGACAATCACTGACAATCGAATAGAAATTCAAGTGATCTCTCGTATGGTCACCCTCAGTACTAGTTGTTCTATAACAACTATCCACACTCGTTGTCCTGTATCTCACTGATCAGAGACTCATCTATCCTGAAAGAAGTGATTTATACATCAGTCTATCCAGATCTATCACCATCCTCATGATGATCCTTTGATCGAAAATATTTAGGAATTAAATACATGTCTCTAATTCTCAACACCTTAAGAATATATGTCGAAACTAATTCCATAGATGATTCAAGGATACATCACACTTGAATGAAAAAGAACTTATTCTTTTATTGATTATATCAATATATTAAGTATAAAATTATGCTCTAGATGTATTATAATGTGTCAGCTATATTGGCTTCTAAGACATATATTTAACAATCTTCCACTTTGACTAAAGCCAATTAGCCACAAATCTAAGTCCCATCTTCTCAAGGTGGACTTCTATTTTCGGTTGGCTCAACTGCTTAGTCAGTGGGTCTGCCATGTTATCTGTGAAGTTTACTCTTTGCATCTCGATATGTTTCTTTTCGAGGTAGTCACGTATGTATGATATGAAACTGTCGCTCGATGTGCTTAGATTTTTTATGAGACCTCAGTTCCTTAACAAGTGGTATGGGTCCATTGTTGTCGCAGTAAAGTGGTATGGCATCCGATGTCATAACCTCAAGTTCTGCGGTGAACTTCTTGAACCAGAAGCCTTCCTTTGCAGTATCCGAAGCAGTGACATACTTAGCCTCCGTGGTCAAATCTGATATGATGGGTTGCTTGAAACTCTTCTAGCTGACCGCATCACCATTACAAATGAATACATATCGTGATGTAGACTTTCTATCATCAGGATCAGACATGAAGTCTGAGTCAGTGTATCCCTCGACTCGCAACTCAAAATCACCTCCAAAGATGAAGAATAAATCTTTAGTCCTTCTTAAGTATTTAAGGATGTTCTTCAAAGCTATCCAGTGTTCCTCATCTAGATTCAACTGATACCTACTCGTGACACTCACAGCAAGGACAATATCAGGTCTAGTACATAGCATGGTGTACATGAGGCTCCCTATGGTCGAGGCATAAAGAATCCTACTTATGCACTGAATCTCCTCAAATGTGGTCGAACACATCATCTTGAAAAGACTAATACCATGCCTATGAGGTAAGAGACCTCTTTTGGTATTTTTCATGCTGAACCTCTTCAGTATCTTCTCTATGTACCATTTTTGCCGTTTGAATCTATCCCTATAGACCTTTATTCCAAGAATATAAGATGCTTCCCCTAGGTCTTTCATGGAGAATTTCTAGGACAACCATCTTTTGACCGTGGTCAGCATGAGAATATCATTCCCAATGAGAAGAATATCATTCATGTACAATACGAAGAATATTATCACACTCCCACTGACCCTCTTGTACACACAAAGTTTCTTTTCATTTTTCATGAAATCAAACAATTTGATCGCCTCATCAATATGATGGTTCCAACTCTAAGAAGCTTGCTTTAATTTGTATATGGACCTTTGCAGCTTGTAGACTCTGTGATCACCATCATTGGATGTGAAACCCATAGGCTGCTCCATATGGATATCTTCCTCAAGATATCCATTCAGAAAAGCAGTTTTTACATCCATCTACCAGATTTCATAATCATAGTAAACTGCAACAACAAGCAGATTGCGGATGGATTTTAGCTTAGCTACGGATGAGAAGATTTTCTGATAATCAATGCCCTCACGTGACTATAATCTTTAGCCATAAGCCTAGCTTTATATGTCTCTACCTTACCATCGACACCTATCTTTCTTTTGTAAATTTACTTACACCCGATGGGTATAATACCCTCAGATGAACCCACTAAGGTCCAGACTTGATTCGAGTACATCGAGTCAATTTCTGACTTTATAGCATCTAATCATTTCTCAGAATCGATGTCAGACATCGCCTCGTCAAAGGTATTAGAATCATTAGTATGAACCCTATCTCTCATAAGGAACATTTCTTTTACTTCCTCCATGAGCATACCTATGTACCTTCTAGGAGGTCGGGAGATCTTACTAGATCTACGAGGTGGTAGAGGAACATCAACTACTGGCTCATGGACTACGGGTTCCTAAGGATCTATAGTTGTTGGCTCTTCAGAGACTTTCTCTTCGAGCTCCACTAGTCTCCCACTGTCACCATCCTGAATAAACTATTTTTTTAGGAATACGATATTTCAACTCACAATTATATTGTGGTCTTGTGGAAAGTATAAGTAGTATCCTATGGATTCTTTTGGATACCCTATAAAGTGAGCTATAATAGATCTATCCTCCAACTTATCTGCCATCTATCTCTTGACATAAGCTGAATATCCTTAAGTCTTAAGATAACCCAGACTCGGCTTCTTACCGAACCATATCTTATATGATGTGGTAGGAACGGACTTTGATGGAATCCTATTTAACAAGTAAATGATAGTTAACAAGGCATATCCTCAAAAAAATAAGGGTAGATCAGTGAAGCTCATCATAGACCTGACCATATCCAATAGGGTCTTGTTCCTCCTTTCGGACATCCCATTAAGTTGAGGTGTTCCAGGGGAGTCCACTGAGAGACTATGTCGTTGTCCTTAAGATATCTCAAAAATTTTTGACTAAGATATTCACCTCCTCAATTAGATCGAAGAACCTTAATGGGTTTGTCTGTCTGTTTTTCTACTTCATACCTGAATTCTTTGAACTTTTCAAAGACCTCAGACTTGTGTTTCATGAGATACACATATTCGTACCTTGACAGATCATCAACAAAGGTAATGAAGTAGGTATAACCACTCCTAACCTGCACATCAAATGGCCAACACACATCGATGTGTACTAAGGCGAGTAGCTCAATGGCCCTTTCCCCATGTCCTACAAAGGATAACTTGGCCATCTTTCCTCGAAGATAAGATTCACAAGCTAGATACGACTTTAGATTATGAGAACCAAGGATCCCAACCTTTTTCAGTCTGTTTATCTTGTCCTCTCCAATATGGCCTAGTCTATGATGCCACAAGTACTTCTGGTTAATTTTATCTCTGGATCTCTTTTGAGCTATGGTGCTCACTATTTATTTGTTTAGATTCACATTCGCATCAACATGCAAGTTATAAAGACTATCAATTAAAAGATCTCATGTAATCAATTTATTTCATAAATAAATAAAATAAAAATCTTCATAAAAATAAATTTCAAAACCTTCCTGTGCTAGTACAGATACGAAAATTAAATTTTGACTAGCTACAGGAATATAATAATAGTCTTTCAAATCTAATTTTACATCAAATAGTAATCGAAGAGGATAAGTGCCAATAGCCTCTGTGACAATCTTTACTCCATTGTCGATCCGAAGGATCATGTCATCTTCCATCAACCTCCTACTTTCTATCAGACCCTGCATTGAGGTACATATATGTGCACTCGAGCCAGAGTCTAATACCCAACTAGAAGTAAAAGAAACCATAAGGTCAGATTCAATTACGAGTATACCTTCAAAAGGCTTATCACCCTTTTTGGTCTTTAGGCTCTCTGGGTATTAAGGACAGTTTCTCCTCCAGTGACCTTCAGCATGACAATGGAAACACTTTCCCTTTGCCTCAGCTGCCTTTAGACCATCCTTCTTCGACTTGCTCTCTTTCTTCTACTTCTTCACGGATTTAACCTTCTTCTTTCTAGTAGACTTTCTCATGGAAGAAGAAGTCCATTCCACTGCAAGAACAGTATCTCTTGAACTCTTCAAGGTACCCTCCATGGTGACCAACATGTTGATGAGTTTGAAAATAGTGCAGTCAAATTTGTTCATATAAAAATTCACAATGAATTGATTATATGAACTGGTAAGGGATTGAAGGATCAGATCCATCTGTAATTTCTTTTGCATATCTAGCCCGAGCTTCTCAAGCTCCTCAATATCCTTAATCACTATCATACAGTGCTCATGGATAGACTGCCCCCCATGTATCTTCAGATTGAAGAGTCTTTTGGACACTTCGAAGAGTGCAGTATGGCTCTGCTCAGCCTACAACTCTTGTAGGTGAATGATTATGGTCCGAACAGTGAGCATATGCTCGTGCTGACTTTGCAACTCTTTTGACATGGATGTCAGTATATAGCACTTGACCCAACTATCTTCATCCATCCACTTCTCAAAAGCAGCTTTTTGTCTAGCAGTAGGATGGTTTGGTAGCACTACGGGATCTTGGTCGAGAACATAGCTTAACTTTTCTAAGGTCAGGACAATCCTGAGGTTTTTGAGTCAGTCTTTGAAATTATTACTGGTCCAACGATTGGTTTCAAGGATGTGGGCTAGAGGGTTTAAGGCTAACATGATGGTTTAACTGCGAGAGTAGAGATTTAATTTAGATTTTTATAGTTAATATTTATATTTGCTTCTAGAGATTTTAAGATGCAAATAATGACTCCCACTAATTTATCAAATCCCTCCACTCTCTGAGAAGGGAATGAAAATCCTAATGCGATAAAAGATTTCTAGTGGGTGATGCGGTCCTACCAATGATATGTACCTCACCTAACAGTTATTGATAACATGCACATTGATGCGTAGGCAACTCTTTGCCCAGATGCTTCTCTAAGCATATTACAGCATTTTGGTCTCTAAGTCATATGGGCTCACCTAACAGTTATTGCCCACATTCTTAGTTAAGCCCGACCCATCGTTCACAAGTAGGTGTAAGGCTGTCATTAGGTTCCTCACCTAACAGTTATTGGGCCCAACCCCATCCTTATCTTGGAGCAACTCTTTGCTAATAGAGTGGTTGCATATTTTCGATATAACTGAACTATTATGACCAGTCGAGAATAATCAACGTCAGTAGTATGTTTGCATATCTACAATGGTGGAAGACCTATAGACTTAATATTTATAGAGAGATTTAGGTTTAGGTATTATCTAATCAGTCATCATATGACCAATCTAACTGGCATGGGCTAAACCAAACTGTTAAGCAACCTAATTCAAGACTCAATCTTTCAAATTGATCAGCTAAGTGAAGATCGGTGGGGGTCCCCCCATTGCCTTCAAACATCGGATATTGCAATGCATTCAGCCTCGCAATATGAATTTGGCTATATTTTTTTGCTTGGAACATTTCTAGCAGATTACTCCATTATTTAAGGTAAAGATATATTTTGACATGTTCTTGCTATTATTATATCTAACTAAAAATTAGAATCAAATTCTATAAGTTTTAAGTCAAATTTTTCATAACCGAATCACCGATCTTTAGTATTTCTCACATTCTTAAGGATGGACTTCTAATGATTCTCACCTAGATCTTACAAGTATTCACTCACTACCTTAGTAAGTATACCATATCTGATCTCATACATGATGTAATGATAGAATAAATTCTACTCATAAACACCCTATGTATGTTGGACTGAAAAAACTTAAGCAGCCTCTTAGATCTATATCTATAGATCTTCATCTCTAGGATGAGAGATGCTTTTTCTAAGTCCTTTATGAAGAACTATTATAACAGCGAAACATTTATTTCTTGTAATATAAAGAATATCATTTCTAATTAAAAAAAATATTCATATACAAAATAAGAAATACATTCACAGAACTATTAACCTATTTGTATTTGCAGGATTCTTCTTCATTCTCAACGAAGCTATACATTTTGATTATTTATCAAAATGCATGTTCCAACTCAAAAATATTTAGTATTGCCATAAGAGAAAATATCTCGTTATTATCAATATCATAATATTAACAATATCTTCAGACAATCAGATGAGTTTTGTAGGTCTCCACCTTCTCGTCTGTGCTCCTCTGATCTAATTGAAGATCCACTTATACTCTATGGGCATTACCTCTTCGAGTGGATCAACGAGTGTCCATACACTGTTGACCATTATGGACTTCATTTCGGACTCTATGGCTCCAAGCCATTAATCAGAGTCAAACCTCTGCATGACATTCATGTAGGTGATTAAATCCTTGTTGTTCTCATTGAGTTCAACAGGATCATGTCCCAGACCTAGATACTGAAGTGTCTATCCGACGAATGTGGTACTCTACCGGATCTCCTTAATGGTGTCTCTACAATGGGTTCTGAATTTGATCTAATCAAATTCGATTCTATGAGTTCTCTAGACTGTGTCGGTTCTTCTATCTATCGAACTTCATAAGTTCTATATTAAAAGCATCAATACCTTCACCAAGGTACTCCTTTTCTAAAAAGAATATCGAACAACTCTTGTTCTTTAGCATGGTAGAAGTTATATCTCCTAGATTCTTTAGGGTTACCCTACAAAATAAAATATATAGGATCGGGATCCAACCTAATTAGTCTGTAATTGTTTGATATAAAACAAATACTTTCAAACCCTAAGGTAAGAAAGTATCGACTTACGCCTAGTCCATATCTCATATGGAGTCATTGCGACTGATTAGTTTGGAATCTAGTTCAAAACATAACAAGCAGTCTTAAGAGCATAACCCTAAAAGGAGACTGACAGACTTTTAAACCCCATCATGGATCAAACTATGTCTAACAAAGTCGATTCCAATAAGATAGAATCCTCATTCTCTTCTAGATATATCAAAAATTCATCGAAAAGATATTCTTCTCTTTGGTCTGATCAAAGAGTTTTAATGCTCTTTCCAGTTTATTTTTCTACCTTATTATGAAATTATTTAAATATTTTAAAAAATTCAAATTTATGATAAACATATTCGTAGATCCAATACATTAATATGTATCAGACTTAGAACATCATTGGCTCATTCACTTTTTTCAGCAAAAGGTGACTTGGTCATCTTATTAAGGAGATAGGATTAACAAGTTGACAATGATTCATAATCCAAACTTAAATCTCTACTCTCACAATTTTACAATGTTAGCCTTAAACCCTCTAGCTTGCATCTTTGAAACCAATCGTTTGACTAGCATTAATTTCAAAGACTGGCTCAAAAACCTTAAGATTTTTCTGACCTCAGAAAAGTTAAGCCATGTTCTCAATCAGGATCCTGTATTGCTACCAAACTATCCTACTGCTGAGCAAAGAGCTACTTTTCAGAAGTGAATGGATGAAGACAGTCGGGTCAAGTGCTATGTGCTGGCATCCATGTCAAACAAGTTGCAAAGCCAGCACGAGCATATGCCCACTACTCAGACCATGATCACTGACCTACAAGAGTTCTATGATGAGCAGAGCCGTACTGCACACTTCGAAGTATCTAAGAGCTCTTCAATCTGAAGATGCATGAGGAGCAGTCTGTCCATGAGCACTGTATGACAGTGATTAAGGATATTGAGGAGCTTGAAAAGCTCGAGCTAGATATGCAAAAGGAATTGCAGATGGATCTGATCCTTCAATCCCTTATCAGTTCATATAGTTAATTCATTATGAATTTTTATATGAACAAATTTGACTGCACTATTCCTAAACTTGTCAACATATTGGTCACTATGGAGGGTACCTTGAAGAGTTCAAGGGGCACTGTTCTCGTTGTGGAGTGAACTTTTTCTTTCAAGAGAAAGTCTACTAGAAAGAAGAAGGTTAAATCCGTAAAGAAGCAAAAGAAAGAGAGCAAGCCGAAGAAGGATGGTTCAAAGGCGACTGAAGCAAAAGGAAAGTATTTTCACTGTCATGCTGAAGGCCACTGGATGAGGAACTATCCAAAATATCTGGAGAGCCTAAAGACCAAAACGAGTGATAAACCTTTCGAAGGTATGCTCGTAATTGAATCTAACCTTACGATTTCTTCTACTTCTAGTTAGGTATTAGATTCTGGCTCAAGTGCTCATATATGTACCTCAATGCAGGATCTGATAAAAAGTAGGAGGTTAAAGGAAGGCGATATGATCCTTCAAGTCGACAATGGAGCAAAGATTACTATTGGGTATAAAATACCCTTAGCCGAAGTTTGTAAAAGACCGACCTTTCTAGGACTTTTTCAGCTTCCGACCTTGTGTCGCATCTTTCTGAACCCCCTCGACCGTCTGAGCTTCCATAATACCATCTGGACTTCTCCGACAATGAGCTTCTCCATTCATTTATCGGACTGCACCAAACGCCCTCTGAACTCCGCCATCAGCCGATTTTCTACAGTGATCAACTATTCTCCGAATCCCTTCCAGACTTCTTCCGACCACAGACAACTCCACTTCGAACTTCTTTCGAACTTCGTCAATATTCGAGCTTCTCTGACAACAAGATTTCTATAGTAATCAGACTCCATCCAAGTTTCTACGACGGTCGACCGCCTTTCGGATTCCATCCGAGCTCCTACGAGAATCGAATTTCAGCCGAACTCCTACAGTGGATGGATCCCAGACGAATTTTGACAACGAGACAGGCTCCACCGGCCAGGTCACTACTCCGAGCTTCCACGACAACCGATCTTCGATCAATCTTCTACAATAAGCGACCTCCTTTCGACCTTCTATAAGAACCGGACTCCGTCTAAACTTCCATAGCGGATGGATTCCGGACGAACTTCTACAACAAACGGGCTCCAGCGACTGGATTTCTATAATGACCAACTACCTCCGATGTCTACCATACCTCCCCAGCCAGCAACCTCCAATAGCATCAGCCAGACTTCAACAACGCCAATCGGACTTCCACATGATCCTCCAAATCCCTCCAGTGAACGAACCTCCCCAACGCCATCCGAAGTTCACTGCCGACCAACCCTTTGTCGAATTCCTCATGAAATCGGACTTTTCCAACAGAAAGTCTCCATCCGAGCTTCTACAACAGATGACTCCCACTTGCAACGTTAGCGCTCTAGGCACCCAACAATAGTAGACCCATCAGCAACCTCAGAAACATCCGAGCTTCTCCTGAATTGATGAGACAGAGAGCCATTCCACTCCGTCAGACATCCCAGCTGAGCTTCAGCCGACAGATCCAAACTCTCTGGCAAGTCATGACAATGGCCACTATTCTACTCCACTCTCTGCAATGGATTCCACGTGACTCCACCACTTTGGCAAGTCGTGACAACGGACACCACTCCACTCTCTGTAACAAACTCCACGTGGCCCTGAACGGCCCCTGACGCCACTACTCTCCATAACAAACTCTGCGTGGCTCTAAACGGCCCACTACCAGGCGTTACAGACGTCGCTGTCAATCAGTTACGCTCTCCATCTATAAAAAGGGACCCCTAGATATATTCTTCTCTAAGCTCTAAACTCTATCTCGAAATTCTGCTAAAATTTCCACTCGAGCACTCCATTTCTGTTGGGGCAGAGTACTGACTTGAGCGTTGGAGGATCTTGCCGGAGTACCCCCAACTCTGGTTTAAACTTCCCTTGCAGGTCCCGACGGTGGCCGCGGTCATCTCAACTCTAGCTTCTCCAGCTTTGGCAAAATTCTGCCCCAACAGAATTGGCGCTAGAAGAAGGGTGCTGTATCTTCACAGTACCCTTGTTCTTAAAGGAGTACTCAATGGGACTGTCTCCGGTCATCTTCTCCGACATCTTCTTCTCCTTCTCATTTTAGATCTCCACCTGATGCCTCCCCGAAAGGCATCCACCAGGCGATCCACGACCTTCGTGGCCAGATCTCAGTGAGCTCCGCAAGCTCTGACCTCATCTCCAATTTTTCAGGCTCCTCCACCTCCTCCAGCAATGGCAGTCGGCATAGAGCAGTTCAACCTGCTGGTTCAGCAAGTCAAAGGCCTCACCAAAGTAGTGTAGGCCATGCAGCAGCAGTAGCAACAGCTGCAGGCGTCAGTGCGGCTGGAAAGAGCATCGTCGGAGTTCCAGAATCTGACAATAGGGCTGGCCACTTGGGCCAGTTGCCCTGTCTTCCCCGGAAAGGGGAAGCAGAGGGTGGAGAGCCCTCAGTCTGATCATGATTCCACCCCGAGAGGATCCCTACCTCCATTCTGTCAGAAGACCCTCGAGACTCACAGTCGAGAGGACCTCCTAGATCAAAGGCTCTAGGAGATGAACCGATGGATCGAAGAGCTCTGCCACGCTCCCCCTGCTTATGGTGAGGACATCTGTACTAACCCTCCTTTCTCTCAAATGATCATGCAGGAATCGATCCTGCCAAACTTCAAGCTCCCCCAATTCAAAAGCTATGACGGGACCTCAAATCTGGTTGACCACCTGGAGGCCTTTCGGACAATGATGCTGCTCCATGGCACGTCGAGCGCCATCCTGTACCGAGCTTTTCCATCTACCTTGAAGGGAGCAGCAAGAAACTGGTACTCGATGCTGAAGTTGGATACTATCTTCTCCTTTGATCAGATGAGCCACCAATTTGTGGCTCATTTTGTTAGTAGCTGGCGTCCCCGGAGAGGTTCGGAGTCCCTTATCAACATCAAACAGAAGGAGAAAGAATCCATCCAAACTTATGTCAACCAATTTAACACCGTTGCATTGGAGGTCCGAAACTTAGACCAATCAGTTACAATGGCCACCCTAAAGAGCGGTCTTCAAAAGAATGATCTTCTATTTTCTCTGGAAAAGAAGTATCCCAGGGACTTCGCTGATTTGCTGGCTCGGGCTGAAGGATATGCCCGAGCAGAAGAAGCCTTCAAGCTGAAGGACGAGGAAGCCACGAAGGAGCGACAGGCGGGTGGCTCCAGCAAACCCGCAGCTGAAAAAAGGCCAAGTGAAGCTCGGCCACGTTCTCGAACTCCTCCCAGACACAGGCATGTCCGGACTCTTCCCCAAACTCGTAAGCAGAGGATCCTGGACCGTAGAGTTTGATGGAGCTCTCCCCCAGAAAGATTCCACAGCTACGCCCCTCTCAATGCTCCAAAAGTCCAAGTGCTGATGGAGGTCAGGGAGCAGCTGTCGAGGCTGGAAAGGATGCACTCGCACCCCAGAAAGTGCAACCCAAATAAATTCTTTCTCTATCATCGTGACCACGGCCACGACACAGAGGAGTGTATTCAGCTCCGAGACGAAATCGAGGAGCTCATTAGGCGAGGTCGGCTCGACAGATTCATCCGACGTCGACCTGAAGGTAGGGAGGATCGGCCAAGGCCCCTACCGCAATCGGAGCCGCTAAGGAGGGAGGAGCAACCTGAAGATCGGCCTCCAATCGGGATCATCAACACCATCTCTGGAGGAACCCGGAGGGGAGCGGCCAGTGGATCGATTGGACCGCTCAAGCGGCAGAGAATTGAAGGATCTATAACCTTTACTGAAGAAGATGTCCGGGAGATTCAATTCTCCCATAATGATGCGGTTGTAGTTTCCTTAAATATTGCTGATTATGATGTACGTCGCATTCTTGTCGATAGTGAAAGCTCAGCCGATATTTTATTTTACGATGTATTCTCAAAAATGTCCATCCCTGATGGTTGGTTAGGGTCGATTAGCTCCCCGTTGGTAGGGTTTACTGGCGATGCTGTGCTAGTGGAGGGAGTAATAACTTTGACTGTGGTTGCAGGTCGGTATCCGAAATAATCTAGAGCGCAAGTGGATTTTCTGGTAGTGAGGGCGCCGTCTGCCTACAATGTAATACTCAGCCGACCTAGCCTCATGCCCTTCGAACTGTAGTATCAACCTACCATTTGAAATTAAAATTTTCTACTAGCCAGGGGGTTGGAGAAGTTAGAGGAGATCAAGTCCTGGCAAGACATTGCTATAATATAGCCCTATAAAGAAATAGTCAGCCTGACCCCCATCCGGTTGATGGATTGGACACCCACGACGATCTGACTGAAGAACGGGGTGAGCCAATAGAAGATCTTGTCTCAATTCCTTTGAATGATGGGAATGAAGAGCACGTGGTGAAGATTGGCTCCAACTTGGGGAAAGAGGTGCGGATACAGCTTATCAATTTTTTACAAAAGAATGCGGATGTTTTTGCTTGGGCTCCGACGGACATGCTAGGGATCGATGCTGAAGTTATGGAACACCGTCTGGCTGTTGATCCCAAACATCGACCGACGAAGGAAAAAATTCGAAGTCATGCATCGAAAAGACAAATGACAATAGCTGAGAAAGTTGATAAACTCCTAAAAGCCGGGTTCATCATAGAGGTCAACTATCTGAGCTGGGTCTCCAATGTGGTCCTGGTTAAGAAGGCGAACAGTAAGTGGACGATGTGTATAGACTTCAAAAAGCTGAATAAAACCTGCTTGAAGGACAATTATCCTTTGCCCAGAATCGACCAATTAGTGGATGCAACTTCGGGCCACGAGCTTCTCACTTTCATGGATGCGTTCTCCGGCTACAATCAAATCAGGATGGCGCTAGAGGATGAAGAAAAAACTGCTTTTATTACCAACCATGGCCTTTATTGTTACAGGGTCATGCCTTTTGGCCTCAAAAATGCAGGGGCGACCTATCAACGGCTGGTAAACAAGATCTTCAAAGAGCAGATCGGCCGCAACATGGAGGTCTACGTGGATGATATGCTCGTAAAAAGTAAATTCTCAATGAACCATGTCGCCGACCTTTAAAAGACCTTCAGCACCCTCTAAAAGTATAAGATGAAGCTGAACCCAGCCAAGTGCACTTTTGAAGTAACCTCAGAAAAATTCCTGGACTTTATGGTATCGGAGTGCGGGATCGAAGCAAATCCAGAAAGGATTCGTGCCATCCAGGAAATGACCACCCCGAGGTCAATAAAGGAAGTTCAGTACCTTACTGGGAGAGTAGCGGCTCTAAATCGCTTCGTCTCAAGATCGGTCGAGCAGTGCCTACCTTTCTTTCAGACTCTCAAGCAGCCGAAGAACTTCTGTTGGACCATTGGATATCAACAAGCATTCGAAGAACTAAAGAACTACCTTGGCTCATCTCCACTATTGGCAAAGCCCAAATCTGGAGAGGAGTTGTTCCTGTACCTGGCGGTCTCCCCTGTGGCTCTCGCAGCAGTTTTGATTAAGGAAGAAGCAAAAATTCAACGGTCGATCTACTACATAAGCCGAGTATTGAGAGATGCCGAAACCAGGTATACTAAGTTAGAGAAACTAACTTACGCCTTGTTGATTGCAGCTCGAAGGCTCCGACCTTACTTTTAAGGACACACCATAACACTGCTCACCAACCAGCCGATCAAGGTGGTTCTGCATCAAGTGGATGCCTCTGGAAGGATAGCGAAATGGGCAGTCGAGCTCATGGAGTTCGACATTGACTATTGACCTCGATCGGTGATAAAAGTCCAGATATTAGCAAACTTCATAGTGGAATGCACTATCCTGGAAGTGGCCAAACTTAGACGAGATGAAGCCGACAACCCAGGGCTTCAGCCAAACTCCCCTGAAGAAAGAATAGATCTCCCTGATGGTTTTTGGGCCCTCTACGTGGATGGTTCCTCCAACATGTCAGGCACAGGCGTGGGCCTGATCTTGGTCAATCCAAATGGAATTATTGCAGAGTATGTGCTGCACTTCAAATTTCCTACGATAAATAACGGAGCAGAATATGAAGCTCTGATTGCAGGACTGAGGATCGCCAAAGAGTTAGAAGTAGATCGGCTTCAAGCCTACAGTGACTCTCAATTAATAGTGGGGCAGGTTAGTGGAAATTATGAAGCTTGGGAGGACAGTATGATCAAGTATCTCGAAAAGGTAAAGAAGATCATCCCTACCTTCGGTAGCTTCGACATCAGGCAGATCCCAAGAGCAAAAAATACCAGGGTTGTTCTCTCCAAGTTGGAAACACTGGCTCCGGCTGAACTGCCTAAGGAAGTCTTCTTCAAAGTTTTGAAGTGCCCAAGTATGGAAGAATCATAGCTTGTGATGGAGATCAGCCATGAACCCAGCTGGATCGACCCACTGGTTGCATACCTCAAGGATGGGGTTCTTCCTCCTGATGCAAAAGAAGCTCGAAAGCTTAGGAACCAGGCCTCCCGATATATCCTTTACGAAGGCAAGCTATACAAGAGGTCATACTCTTTGCCCCTCCTGAAATATCTCCGACCTTTTGAAGTCGACTTCGCCTTGAGGGAGGTACATGAGGGAGTCTGTGGAAGTCACCTAGGGGCCAGATCTTTATCCCACAAACTGCTCCGACAAGGCTATTACTGGCCTACCATGTACCACGACTCCGTCGAATATGTCAGAAGGTGTGATCGGTGTCAGAGATATGCAAATCTCTAAAGGCAACCTGCCTCCGAACTTACACCGTTGAGTGCCCCATGGCCGTTTGCGCAATGGGGGATGGATATTCTTGGACCTTTTTCCATGGCATCCAGGCAGCAGAAGTTCCTCCTGGTGGCAATAGACTATTTCACCAAGTGGGTCGAAGCTGAACCTTTGGCAAAAATCACAGAAGCTAAAGTGCAGGACTTCATTTGGAAGTCAATTGTTTGTAGGTTCGGCTTACCCAGAACCCTCATTACTGATAATGGGCGGCAATTTGCTGGAGCAAGGTTTGCTGAATTTTGTGAGGACCTAAATATCTCTCATAACTTCACTTCTGTAGCCCATCCTCAGGCAAACGGCGAGGCCGAGGTGACTAACAGGACTCTGTTGCAAGGAATCAAGGCGAGTCTTGAAAAAGCAAAGGAAACTTAGATAGATGAGCTTTATCATATGTTATGGGCATACCGAACTACTCAGAGATTGCCCATAGAGAAGACCCCCTTTGCCTTAGCCTTCGGGACAGAAGCCGTGATCCCGATTGAACTCAAGATTCTGTCGGTGCGAGTCATGGCATTCGACGAGCAGCGCAACCCACAGGATCTCAAGGCCAACCTTGACTTGTTAGAAGAAAAGCGGGAGATAGCTCAAGTTCGGATGGCAGCTTGCAAGTAGAAAGTAGCCCGCTACTACAATTCTCGGGTCAAAAGCAAAGCCTTCAGAGCAGGGGACCTGGTACTTCGGCGAGCCGCTGTCTCACAACCTCAGAATCAAGGAAAACTTGCCCCAAACTGAGAAGGCCCAGTTATTTAAAGACCGGATGGGAGAAGAGGCCCTTGCAACAGCCCTTATGTGCCCCCACCACCTTGTTAGGAATAGAAGGAGAACCTCATCCTAACATGAGCAAAGTCGAAGGTCCGATTACTTAAAGACCGAATGGGGGAAGAGGCCCTTGCAACGGCCCTTATGTGCCCCCACTGTCTTGTTAGGAATAGGAGGAGAACCTCATCCTAACATGAGCAAAGTCGAAGGCCTGGTTACTTAAAGATCGGATGGGAGGAGAGGCCCTTGCAACGGCCCTTATGTGCCCCCACAGTCTTGTTAGGAACAGGAGGAGGACCTCGTCCTAGCATGAGCTGAAATTGACTATGTCAGAGACAGGAGAAAAATCTCGCCCTAACACAAACAAAGACCTGGTCGATCAAGATCGGATGAGGAGAAAAGCCTCCTCAGCGGCTCCTCTACATCCCCATAACCCCGTTAAGAGCAGAGGAAAAACCCTCGCCTAAGGGAAAAACCCTCGCCCAAATAAAAAGAAAAAGGGAGATAAGAAGGAAAGGCGATGAACTACACTAGCGATAAGTGAAAAATAAACTACATCAAAGACACAAGGAACCTCGTTTCAATGGGGAAGGATACTCCTATCAAAAGCCCTTAGTCACTAAGAGGAAACTCAACACAGGCCGAGGAGAAATAGACAAAAGGAGTTCGACAAATGATAACTTAATACAAGAATGGACAAGGTAATGGAAATTTTTCTTTTCATTTCATTAGTGAAGTGTACATTACAAAACCTTGAAGGCCAAAAAAGAGAAACGACAAGAAAAGAAAAAGAATACATGAAAGGATGAAAGATTAAAAAAAAAAAAGGGGCTCTAAGGAAGCTCAGCTTCTTCCGACTTCGATCTCTCGGTTCTAGTCCTTATTAGGGATTGCTTTAAGTTTTTGACTTCTTCTTCCAGTTTCATCTTTCTTAGCAGCATCTCCTGGTACATCTGGTGGAACCGTCGGCCTTCACCCTCCGACTCCCGAAGCCTCTTCCTCAGGACCTCAGACTCTGCCTCGGCATCTTTGACCGCCTGCTGCTCGTGGACCAGCTGAATCTTCAGCCGTTGCAGTTCGGCCTCCTCCCGCCCAAGGGCCATAGACAGTTCTGCCATGGTCTCCCTCAAGGAGCGGAGCTCATCGGAGCCTTGTGTAGAGGCAGGCTGGACTCTTTCAAACAACTGCCTCTGAAGGCGAGCAACTTCATCGGTCGCCATCTTGAGCTTCCTTCGATAGTCCTCTACCTGCCCACACCAGCCGACCCGATAGGCGTTGTAGTTTGCCTCAGCATCCTGCAGCTGCTTTTGAAGGTCGGAGAATTTGATCGACCAGTCTCGATCGTGTTCGGCCTGAGTTGCGAGCCAGGACGAGCTCCCTTCCAACTGGCCGATCTTTTCTCGTGCAGCTGCCAGCTCAACTTCAAGAGAGCTGATCTTGGAAGCCTGAATCCAACATCGATCGCTGGCGTATTTTCAGAGTTCCTCATGCTCCGCCATGAAGTCGGCTTTCCTCCGGGTGTATTCCATAAAATCCTTCTTGTGGAGGTTCCGAAAGCGAGTAGCCTCCGAAGTGACCTCTGAATGGCTCTCCCTCAATCGATGAAGTTCATCATCCAGCTTCTTGAATTTCTTCATCAACTGACGAATTTTTCTTCTGAGGTCTCGAATCATCAACTCTAGAGGAATCTCCTGTGGCAGGGGAAGAGCTTCGGCAGGGAACTGTCGTTGGGAGACAAGAGCGCCACGACTCAAATTAGTGCAAGAAGACAAAAGAGAAGGGAAAGAATGCAGAAGAAAAAAAAGGGGGCTCTCTGTAAAGAAGAATCCGATTTCATTGATTATATAATTTTTAAGTACAAGAGAATAAAGAAAAGTCACCATAAAGGAAAAATATAAAATTAGAGGTTTCGGACCTCTGGGGCAGAAGTGGAGGGGCTCGGCGCCCCCAGAAGGTCGGTAGCGGCAGCCGCAGCGGTCGAAGCGGTCCCAACTGGAGGAGGACCGACAGCGGCTTCGAAAGGTCAGGCTTCATCGCCGGACGTCTCATCCAGGAAGCTGAAGTCCAGTTCGAAAAATTTTCCGGCCACCTTCTCTTGACAGAGTTCGAAACCCTTGATGAAGGCATCCTGGCCGAACTGGACCTGTAGATCCTCCATCTCGGAGGAGGCCATGAACTCCTCCACTGCTCGGGCCCCTACCTCTGAGACCAGGGATGGGATCCGTGCTTTCAGTTCAGAAACCTGCGCCTTCAGTTCGGAGACCTCAGCCTCTGCCTTCTTTCTCTCCTCCTTCAAGGTGGCCCTCAGTTCGGACGAGGTTTGTCCCTCCTTCTGTAGCACCTCCTAGAGACTTGTGATCTCGGTGATCTTCTCCTCGAGGCGGGCGGCCTCAGCTAGACGACCTTCCTCCGCTCGGGCTGCCTCCCTCTTGGCGATCTTCATCGCCTCGATGTTGGCGATGAGCTGGTGTCCAATTTGCAAGAGAGGCCAGGGAGTCAATATAAAGGCTAAGAAGTAAATTAAGTAAAGAAGCAAGAAGGAGAAAAAAATGAATTAACCTACTTCGAGAAAAGATCCCAGAGAGTCCCAGACCCGCAGCTCAGGATCAGCAAGGACGATCCTCTAAATGACCTCGGGCAGAATGCACCCTTCGACCAGCCTCTTTATTAAATCCCTATTGTTGAAAGAATTTTTCCCCAGATCTTCCTCAGAGCCACCGGCCCCCTCGATAGCAGCCTTGCAGCTGTGACTCTTGCGGGCCAGGGTCTTCTTTCTCCTCCTCCTTTCAGCCCTGGGTGCCCCCTCGGGACGAGCCTCTAGAGCGGGATCCTCGATCGGGGGGCTCCTTGAAGTGGCTCGGGGGACTTTGGGTTCGACGTTGGAGGGGACGTCGATGGCAATAGCCACCTGAGCAGGCGCGGCCGAGCTCATCTCTTCTGTCCTAGCTCTCTTTGCTGACCCCGAAGTCGAGGCATCTTTTCTCTTGTGGGTCTTGAGACCTTGGGCTAACCTCCGAGCCACGTCTGCATCCATGTCTACACTAAAAGAAGATTAACATGGCTCAGAAATAGAATAAGAGAAAGGGAAAGCAGTAAAAAAAAGAAAAAAAAAATAATGATACCGACAGGGTTAAGAGGACTCAGGCCGACGTTGAACAAGAATTGTTCCTTCAGAAGTTCAGAGTGGAGGGGGGCTTGATAGGCCTCGAGTTTATTGGCGGCCTCAAGGTCGTCCCTTTCCAAGCTAGAAGCCCGACGGATGGAATCCCTTAGAGAACCCCAGGGGGGTAATCCCAGCTCCAAGGTCGGACATCGGATATAGAAGAACCTCTCCTTCTAGTTGTGGATAGAAGAGGGGGCACCTTTCAGCAACCCCTTTCTACCGAACTGGGGGAAGAAGTACCACCAGTCCTTTATCGAAAGGTGACGCTTGAAGGTATAAAAATTTTGGAACAGAGAAAGGGTTGGCTGGACTTTAGCTAGGCGATAGAGGAAAAGAAATCCTATCAGAAATCTAAAGGAGTTCGGCGCTACAGAAACTAAAGAAATATTTAAAAAGCGAAAGAGAGCGATGACAAAAGGCGGAAGCGAAAGTCGAAGTCCAGTGCGGAAAGCCTCTTGGTATAAATAGAAGCAGCCATGGGGAGGAGCGCTAGCCCGGCCAGTTGGCCCGGGAAGCTCCAGCTTGTACTCTAGAGGAATCCCGTACTGAATCCTAATCAGTGAGAGTTCCTCCGGAGTCAGAGAGCAGGGGATGGTGTCTGGTACAAAGACCGGATGAGGTTAATCTACAGAACCAAGATTTTTGAGAGCTGGGATGGATGAACTCCTAGAACTACTAGAGGAAGAAGTGCTGGAGGACATTATGGATCGAGCAAAAACCCTAAAAATTCCAAAAAAATTGGAAAAAATAAGAGATGGGGCGCTTGCAAAAAACTGAATAGGCGGAATGTAACAAAAGAAAATTGGAAGAAGAATAGCAAAAGAAAAAATGAAGAGGAGAGTTTTGGAACTAACCTAGACTGGTCCGAGAAGTGCAGAGATGCAGAGAGAGGGATCGACTCGAAGAACGCCTAAGGCCGAAAGGGATGGAGCTCTCAGAGAAGAAGAAGAAGGGCACCAACAGGACTCTCAGGCAAAGTGAAATCCTTGGAAGGGGGAGCGGGTTTAAATAGGCAACAGGGCCCGATCCATAATACCATCCGGACTTCTCCGACAATGAGCTTCTCCATTCATTTATCGGACTGCTCCAAACGCCCTCTGAACTCCGCCATCAGTCGATTTTCTACAGTGATCAACTATTCTCCGAATCCCTTCCAGACTTGTTTTGACCACAGACGACTCCACTTCGAACTTCTTTCGAACTTCGTCAATATCCGAGCTTCTCCAACAACAAGATTTCTATAGTAACCAGACTCCATCCAAGTTTCTACGACGATCGACCGCCTTCCGGATTCCATCCGAGCTCCTACGAGAATCGAATTTCAGCCGAACTCCTATAGTGGATGGATCCCAGATGAATTTCGACAACGGGACAGGCTCCACCGGCCAAGTCACTACTCCGAGCTTCCATGACAATCGATCTTCAATCGAGCTTCTACAATAAGCAGCCTCCTATCGACCTTCTACAAGAATTGAACTCCATCTGAACTTCCATAGCGGATGGATTCCGGACGAACTTCTACAACAGATGGGCTCCAGCGATTGGATTTCTACAACGGCCGACTGCCTCCGATGTCTGTCGTACCTCCCCAGCCAGCAACCTCCAATAGCATCAGTCGGACTTCAACAATGCCAACCGGACTTCCACAGGATCCTCCAAACCCCTCCAGCGGACGAACCTCCCCAATGCCATCTGAAGTCCACTACCGATCGACCCTCTACCGAATTTCTTATGAAATTAGACTTTCCCAACAGAAAGTCCCCATCCGAGCTTCTACAACAGATGACTCCCGCCTGCAGCGTCAGTGCTCTAGGCACCCAACAACAGTAGACCCATCAGTAACCTCAGAAACATCCGAGCTTCTCCTGAATTGATGAGACAGAGAGCCATTCCGCTCCGTCAGACATCCCAGCCGAGCTTCAACCGACAAATCCAAACTCTCTGGCAAGTCACGACAATGGCCACTACCCTACTTCACTCTCTGCAATGGATTCCACGTGGCTCCATCACTCTTTGGTAAGTCACGATAATGGACACCACTCCACTCTTCGTAACAAACTCTACGTGGCCCTGAATGGCCTCTGACGTCACTACTCTCTGTAACAAACTCTGTGTGGCTCTAAACGGCCCACTACCGGAGGTTACAGACATCACTGTCAATCAGTTACGCTCTTCGTCTATGAAAAGGGACCTCCAGATACGTTCTTCTCTAAGCTCTAAACTCTATCTTGAAACTCTACTAAAATTTCCACTCGAGCACTCCATTTCTGTTGGAGCAGAGTACTGACCTGAGCATCGAAGGGTCTTGCTGGAGCACCCCCAACTCTGGTTTAGACTTTCCTTGCAGGTCCCGACGGCGGCCGCGGTCATCTCAACTCCAGCTTCTCCGACTTCAGCAAAATTTTGCACCAACAATTACTATAGAGGCCATTGATACTTATCCTCTTCGATTATCATTTGATGTTAGATTATATTTAAAGGACTGTTATTATGTTCTTGTAGCTAGTTAGAATTTGATTTTCATATTTGTGCTAGCACAGGAAGGTTTTAAAATTTATTTCAATAAAGATTTTTATTTTATTTATTTATAAAATAAATTGATTACATGAGGTCTTTTAATTGATAGTCTTTATCACTTGCATGTTGATGCGAATGTGAACCTAAATGAGCAAATAGTGAGTACTATAGGCCAAAAGAGATCCAAAATGAGATTAACAATTAGTACTTATGGTACCATAAATTAGGCCATATTGGAGAGGACAAGATAAACAAACTGAAAAAAGATAGGATCCTTAGCTCTCTTAATCCAGAGTCGTATCCAACTTACAAATTCTATCTTTGAAAAAAAATGATCAAGTTACCCTTTGTAGGATATGAGAAAAGGGCCACTGAGTTACTTACCCTGGTACACACTGATGTGTGTGGGCCATTTTTTGTGCAAGCCAAAGATGGTTATTCCTACTTCATTATCTTTATCGATGATCTGTCTAGGTACAAATATGTATATCTTATGAAATAGAAGTCTGAGACTTTTAAAAGTTCAAAGAATTTAGGCATGAAGTAGAAAAGTAGACAGACAAATCCGTTAAGGTTCTTCGATCTGATCGAGGAGGTGAATACCTTTAGCTAAAAATTTTTAAGATATCTTAAGGACAACAGCATAGTCTCTCAATGGATGCCTACTGAAATACCTCAGCTCAACGGGATATCCATAAGGAGGAACAGGAGCCTATTGGACATGGTCAGGTTTAGATGAGTTTCACTAATCTACCCTTATTTTCTTTGGAGATATGCCCTGTTAATTGTCATTCACTTGTTGAATAGGGTTCCATCAAAGTCTGTTCCTACCACACCATATGAGATATGGTTCAGTAAGAAGCCGAGTTTAGGTTATCTCAAGACTTGAAGATGTCTGGCCTATGTCAAGAGACAGATGGTGGATAAGTTAGAGGATAGATCTATTATAGCTCGCTTTATAGGGTATCCAAAAGAATCCGTAGGATACTACTTCTATTTTCCATAAGACCACACTATAATTGTGAGTCGAAACGTCGTATTCCTAAAAAAATAGTTTATCCAGGATGGCGGCAGTGGGAGGTTAGTAGAGCTCGAAAAGAAAGTCTCTGAAGAGCCTAGAGCTATAGATCCTCAGGAACCCATAGTCCATGAGCCAATAGTTGATGTTCCTCTACCACCTCGTAGATCTAGTAGGATCTCTCGACCTCCTAAAAGGTACATGGGTATGCTTACGGAGGAAGTAAAGAAAATATTCTTTATGGGAGATAGGGGTCATACTGATGATCCTAATACCTTTGACGAGGTAATGTCTGACATCAATTTCGAGAAATGGTTAGACGCTATAAAGTTAGAAATTGACTCGATGCACTCGAATCAAGTCTGGACCTTAGTGGATCCACCTGAGGGTATTGTACTTATTGGGTATAAATAGATCTATAAAAGAAAGATAGGTACCGATGGTAAGATAGAGATCTATAAAGCTAGGCTTGTGGCTAAAGGTTATAGTCATTGCGAGGACATTGACTATCAGAACATCTTCTCGTCTGTAGCCATGCTGAAATCCATCCGCACTCTGCTTGCTGTTGCAGCTTACTATGATTATGAAATCTGTCAAATAGATGTGAAAACTATTTTTGTGAATGGATATCTTGAAAAAGATATCTGTGTGGAGCAGCCTATGGGTTTCACATCCGATGATGGTGATCACAGAGTTTGCAAACTGTAAAGGTTCATATATAGATTAAAGCAAGCTTCTCAGAGTTGGAACCATTATTTTGATGAAACAATCAAATTGTTTGATTTCATCAAAAATAAAGAGGAACCTTGTATATATAAGAGGGTCAGTGGGAGTGAGATCACCTTTCTCGTATTGTACATGAATGATATTCTACTCATTGAGAATGATATTCCCATACTGACCATGATCAAAAGATGGTTGTCCAAGGAATTCTTTATGAAAGATCTAGGGAAAGCATCCTATATTCTCGAAATAAAGGTCTATAGGGATAGACCTAAACGGATGCTTAGTCTGTCACAAAAGCTGTATATAGAGAAGGTGCTAAAGAGGTTCAGCATGAAAAACTCTAAGAGAGGTCTCTTACCTCTTAGGCATGGTATTAGTCTCTCCAAGATGATGTGTCCGACTACATCTGAG
This sequence comes from Elaeis guineensis, assembly GCF_000442705.2. Classification (NCBI taxonomy): domain Eukaryota; kingdom Viridiplantae; phylum Streptophyta; class Magnoliopsida; order Arecales; family Arecaceae; genus Elaeis; species Elaeis guineensis. Next base: position 54,430,286 of record NC_025995.2, on the reverse strand, counting down.
GAGATGCAGTGCATGAGTAGGATTTCTTACGTCTCGATGATAGGGAGCCTCATGTATATTATGCTATGTACTCGATTTGATATTACTCTTGCTGTGAGTTTCACGAGCAGGTATCAGTTGAATCTAGGTGAGCAGCACTGGATAGCTGTGAAGAACATCCTTAAGTACTTAAGAAGGACTAAGGATTTGTTCTTGATCTTTGGAGGTGATTCTGAGTTGTGAGTCGAGGAGTATACTGATTCAGACTTCATGTCTGATCCTGATGATAGAAAGTCTATGTTAGGGTATGTGTTGTTTGTAATGATGGTGCAATTAGCTGAAAGAGTTCCAAGCAATCCATCATAACGGATTCGACCATCGAGGCTGAATATGTTACTGCTTCGCATGCTGCAAAGGAAGGCTTCTGATTCAAGAAGTTCGTCGCAAAACTTAAGGTTATGACATCGGATGCCATACTGCTATATTACGACAATAATGGAGCCATAGCACTTACTAAGGAGTTGAGTCTAATAAAAAATTTAAGCACATCGAGCGGTGGTTTCATATCATACGCGACTATCTCGAAAAAAATATGTCGAGGTGCGAAGAGTAGACTCTGTAGATAATGTGGCAGACCTGCTGACTAAGCAGTTGAGCTAACTGAAAATAGAAGTCCACCTTAAGAAGATGGAACTTAGATTTGTGGCCGATTGACTTTAGTCCAAGTGAGAGATTGTTAGATGTATGTCCTAAAAGCTAATATGGCTAACACATTGTAATACATGTAAGGCACAATTTTGTACTTAATATATTGATATATTCAATAAAAGGGCAAGTTCTTTTTAATTCAAGTGTGATGTATCTTCGAATTGTCTATGAAATTAGTTTCAATACATATTCTCAAGGTATTGAGAATTAGAGACATGTATTTAATTCTTAAATACTCTCGATCATAGGATCATCATAAGGACGGTGATAGATCTGGATAGACTGACACACAAATTACTTCCTTTGAGATAGATAGGTCTCTAGTCTATAGTGTAGAGACATTGGGCGATGAGTGTAGATAGTTGTTAGAGAATAACTAGTACTAAGCATGACCATACGAGAGATCACTTAGCTTTCTATTTGATCGTCAGTGATTGTCTCGATGTTGTAGTTGTGTGACTGATCCTTTGACTTGAGATGGCACTGCTACTCGCAGTGAGGCTGCTGGAGTTTGATTGACATATAAACATGAGTCTCCATGAGCCCTTGTAGTGAATGTTGGTGATAGTTGGTCCACTGTAGGGGTAGGATGCGCATCAAGATAGGATCTATCGACCTTGATAGAGAATAGTCTTATAGAATTTGAGAGGCTATGTCTAAGAGTCTGTAGCCACAACAATGTGATTGATGGAAAAGAATTTTCATAGAAGTCACAACTGAACTTGAGCTAATCGAATCTATCATATGAATAATACTGAGGTTTGATGATTTATTCATGACCTGTCATCTAGTCGGGACTCACAATAGAGGGACTGAATCATACGTTAACTACAACTAGAGGTTGATTTTAGTGCTACTGGGTTGCCACTACATACTGCTAAATGTCACTGATGGATTTTCAGAGCTCACTAGGATTGTTTTGGATCGACGATCCTTGTTGAGTTAGAGTGGAATTATTCCAACCCATTGAAAAGAGTTTCAATGATACTTTGATAGAGATCATTATATATCTCACTACCAGATAGAATTGAACCTATAGTGTCACACAATAAAAAGATTAAGCCTGGAATAGACAATTGAGATTATGAAGTATCAATTGGGTTTAGAGAAATCCATTGGGTTCATGACAACCTTTCTAGCACATGGTTGGACCTAATTTCTCTTTCTGTTGGGATTACTTATTTGATAAAATAAGTCTAACTTAATTATCTACTAATAACCTATATGAATAAGATTCATAAGACTCCAATTATTAGGTGTCTAAGGTTATGGATCATATAAATTAAGAGTGCAAATCTATAATTAATTTTCTTAATAGTTATTCTTGGGCGCCACCTTGATTTGATCAAGTTGGATGTGTCCATTGATTAGAGGGCTTTTAATTCTCCTATGGGATGTCTCTTGAGTGTATTTTGGGGTGTCTAATTATGGGTGTAAAGGCTCCAATTGTTGGTGCCTAAAGGGTCTCCTAAGTAAGTTGGATAACTTAAGTTAATAGAAAATCCAATGCAAGTAGGACTTGTATTATGAGATTGAATAGGATTCAATCCTTATGCCTATTTAAAGGAACCTCCCTTAAGGTCCCTAAAGCATCCAAACCAACAACCCTACACACTAAAAGAGAAGTCCTATGCCCTTTCGTCCTCGCCCTTTCTCTTCCCTTAGGCATCCCACACCCCCTTTCTATTGGGACGTGCATCCCAATGAGTCCCACGCCCAAAGGCTATGGGGTGCCTCTTCCTTACTGGTTTCTAGCATTTGGTAGTAGCACATAGTAAGAGGAGAAACTATAGAGAAGAGGAGAAGAAGAAGATCAAGAAAAAAGATTAAGTATTGATCACGATCTAGGATTCGCTTAGATTCAACAGGTTGAATTTTTGGAGAACAAAATTTAGATTAAAGAGGACTGTTCCAAGTTGATCCTGAGTGGATACTCATAGAGGTCGGATACTTGTGTGGCTAAGAGAGAACCTCTTCTCTTTCAGATCTAGATTTGACAAAAAAGATTGTAAAACAGTTATGTGATTTGATCACAATCTGAAATTCAGCATATATCAATTTCAGCATATGAGATAGATCCATGTAGTTTTATATTTTCATGCATATATAATTCAGATTAAAAGTATTTTAATCTTGTTCTCTACTATGGTGTTTAGAAAATAAAGTTTTGAAACACATATGCATACACCAAACCTCGAATTCCAATAGTGGTTAGGTTATGCATCATATAAATTAAGGGTGCAAGTCCCTAATTAATTTTTTTGACAGTTATTCTTGGATGCCACCTTGATTTGATCAAGTTAGGCATGTCCATTGATTAGAGGACTTTTAGTTCTCCTCTGGGGCATCTCTTGGGTATATTTTGGGGTATCTAATTATGGGTGCAAGGGCTCCAATTGTTGGTGCTTAAAAGGTCTCCTAAAGTAAGTTGGATAACTTAAGTTAATAGAAAACCCAATGTAAGTAGGACTTATATTATGAGATTGAATAAGATTTAATTCTTGTACCTATTTAAAGGAACCTCCCCTAAGGTCCCTAGAACATCAAAACCAGCAACTCCACATGCCAAAAGAGAAGTCCCACGCCCTCTCTTCCTCTCCTTTTCTCTTCCCTTGGGCATCCCACACCCCTTTTCTCTTGGGACATGCACCCCAAGGAGTCCCACACCCAAAGGCTATTGGGTGTCTCTTTTTTGCTAGTTTCTAGCATCTGGTAGCAACACATAGCAAGGGGAGAAACTCTAGAAAAGAGAAGAAGAAGAAGATCAAGAAAAAAGATCGAGCGTTGATTATAATCCAAGCTTCGTTCAAATTTAGCTGGCTGAATTTTGGAGAATAAAATTCAGATTAAAGAGGGCTGTTCCAGGTTGATCTTGAGTGGATACTCGTAGAGGCCAGATACTTGTATGGCTAAGAAAGAACCTCTTCTCTTCCAAATCCAGATTTAAAGAAAAGAATTGCGAAACAGGTATGTGATTTGATCACAATCTGAATTTCAGCATATGAAATAGATCCATATGATTTTATATTTTCATGCATGCATAATTTAGATTAAAAGTATTTTAATCTTGTTCTCCACTGTTTTGTTTATGAAATAAAATTTTGAAATATATATGCATGCACTAAATCTCGAATTCCAACAATAGTATCAGAGTAGTATGTAGTGGCAACCCAGTAGAATTAAAATGAACCTCTAGATGTAGTTAACGTGTGATTCAGTCCCTCTATCATGAGTCCCAACTTGATGGTAGATCATGGATAAATTATCAAACCTCATCATCAATCATATGGTAGATTTGATTAGCTCAAGTCTAGTTATGACTTCTATGAAAACTCTTTTTCATTAATCATACTATTGTGGCCATAGATTTTTGGACTTAGCCTCTCAAATCTTATAGGACTACTCCTCTCTATCAAGGTTGATAGATCCTATCTTGATGCGCATTTCACTTCTACAGTGGTCCAACTATTGCCAACATCTACTACAAGGGCTCATTGAGACCCATATTTATGTGTCAGTCAAACTCCAGCAGTCTCACTGCAAATAGTAGTACCATCTCAAGTTAAAAGACCAGTCACACAACTACAGCATCAAGACAATCACTGACGATCGAATAGAAATCTAAGTGATCTCTCATATAATCACACTCAGTACTAGTTGTTCTCTAACAATTACCTGCACTCATCGTCTTGTGTCTCTACACAGTAGATTAGAGACTCATCTATTCTGAAGGAAGTAATTTGTGCGCCAGTCTATCCGGATCTATCACCGTCCTCATGATGATTCTATAATCGAAAGTATTTAGGAATTAAATACATGTCTCTAATTCTCAACACCTTGAGAATATGTATTGAAACTAATTCCATGGATGATTCAAGGACACATCACATTTGAATGAAAAAGAACTTACCATTTTATTGATCATATCAATATATTAAGTGTAAAATTGTGTCCTAAATTTATTACAATGTGTCAACCATATTGACTTCTAGGACATACATCTAACAGTTGGGACATCCCATTTCTGGCTGAGATTAGATGTGAGAATGAGAGGAAAAGATAAGAAAGATCTGAAAAAATAAGATAAGAAAAAGAGGAGAGAAAAATAGAAAGGAAGGCAAGAGGAAATTGGAAAGTATGTGATGCTTGTCCTAAAATTCAGATTGTTCAAATGTTGAACATCTAAAATCTGATTTTGGGTGGTGAGTTCATGTAAGGAATGGTTCCTAGTGCAGTCCCAATGGCATACAGGTAGTGGTGTAACTCATTCTTGAGAAGGATGTTTGGCAGTGAACTTATAAAGATGGCTGCAGCACTATGTCAAATTAGGAAGGATCCTGATCTGTCCCATATGGATCACCATTGGAGGGTTTCTACTTTGGAGCCTTATGAAGATCTTTCTATTACCAGATCCTCATCTTCATATTTGGTATATGACTTCTGATCCCTCATTAATATGCATGCTAAATTTATTTGTTTGTAATCATCAAGGAGTTCCTAGGGTTTGTGTTTCAGTAGTCATGTTTTAATTATTAAAACTTATTTTCAATAGTTGAATGCATGTAAAATTTTTTGAAAACTATATTCCACTGTATCACTAGAACCCAACAAGCCTAATTAAGTCTAAATTCAAGCTCAATTTCATCATGTACATAGCAAAAACCATTGGAAATAGAAAACAAGCCAAGAGGACCAAAAATCACCTGAAAATCAGCCCAAAAACCTATTTTAAACCATCTGGTGTATAGTGAACCGGTCGCTCGGTCCACAGAACCTGGGTCACGATCCATAGAAAATTCCTCCAATCCACATCGTGGTCTATAGGGATGGGGTTGTTTTTTGCATTGATCTATGGCTGAGAGGAGATTGAGACACTTGATGGACAGCTAAGAACGTGCTTTACCATATGCTTTGGTAGTGGCCCACATCCTTTGCACAATCGAACAGTCCGAAGCTAAGTAGGGGCACAATCCAACGGATGACATCGTTGCCAATTGGGAGAACTTAATAGAAGCGATCTGAAGCACCATCCGACGGTCCAGAACACATCAATCATGAGATCCAATGGCTGACATTGATTTCGACTTTGAATAAAAGATCTATGTATTGATCAATGGTCCAAAATTGATTTGATGAATGATCGGATGGCCAACATCGAATTTGACTAAGATGAGGAGCTTAAACGATGATTTTTGGATAGATATGGGCAGTTCAAAGCAGATCCAATGGCCAAAAAATACAGACATGGGATAGATACATTTTTGAGTGGTTTTAGGACTCCAATTTCTACCAAAATTCAAAAAAAAAAATCATCTATAAAAGGGGAGTCCAGGAATAGTAGAAGAAAGCAAAAAAAATCAGAGAAAATTTAGAGAAAAATAGAAGAAAAATTATGAGAAGTGTAGGGATTCAAAGAGAAGAAGAAGAGGAAGCTAATTTGCTCCAAGGAGTTTGAAGGAAGAAGGAGAGGTCATCAACCATCTTCCTAATGAGGCTGCGCCAATCTACTTCACATCTTTGTTACAATTTTTATTTTATTTTATTATTTTTTTAAAATTTTTATAATTAAATTTTGTTTCTAATTAATGTAAAATTTATTTTTATACACTTTTAAATTTTTGTATTTTATTTTTATTGTAAGTAGATGCTAAGATCTAGATAGTAGATCTTAGTGTCAAATTATTTTTATGCACTTTAAATTTTTATTATTTATTTTTATTACAAGTAGAAGCTAAGATCTAAATAGTGAATTTTAGTGCCAAGTTTTTTTTTGCACTTTTAATTCTTATTTTTCTATTTCAATTATTTTCTCACATCTTTTTAAAAAAAAAATCAAAATTTTCAAATCAACACTATCTTTTCTGTGGAATCAACTCGACTTGCTGCTTTCTACATATTTTTAATATTTTTAGAAGACAGATTTAATTTGATAATTATGATGTTCTAACAATAACATCATGGGCTATCAATTTTGATGATCAATTATTATAAAATTGAATGGCTGATCTATATTAAACCTGACAATGAAATGGCTGAAAATCCTGGAGAACCACCTAGGTAGATAGAGGAATACTTTATTTCTTCCACTTATAACCCATCGACTTGTATCCACTTACGTAATATTTTTACAAGCCATTATGCGATCAAGTCAACCATAATCTAGATACTCCCATCTTTCTATGGAAACACCAACGAAAATCTTTACAAGCATCTAGATGAGTTCTTAGAAATCTCTTCTATGGTGAAGATCCAAGATTTTCCTGATGGTGCACTTCGACTGGCTCTATTTCTTTTCTTACTTAAGGACAAAGCCAAGTACTAGTTTGGCACAATAGGGAGATCAATTCAAACTTGGACTGAATTACAATATGAATTTCTTAAGAAATCTATCCCATAGGTCGAACCAACACTATGAGGTAAGCCATCACTAGATTTGCTCAGCTTCCAGGAGAACAAATTCATAAATTATGGGAGAAACTTAAGAAACTTCTTAGAAAATGCCCCAACCATGATCTACCTAAGTGGCAAATTGTTCAAACTTTTATGAGGATTTAGGAGACCAATATAGATAGATGGTAGATGCATCTTGTGGAGGTGCATTCATAAGTAAGAGTGAGGATGAAGCCTATACCTTGTTTGAAATCTTGAGTGAAAACTCGATCAACCATGCATCATTATCTTCTTATAAAAGATCGATCCCTCAGCAAAAAAGGGCAAGAATATTTGAGATCAAACATTCAAACTCTAGTTTTAAGGCTGACTTGAATCTGATAAATAAAGTCGACCTTTTTATCTAAAAGTTAGATCAGTTCCTAGTCCTAGATCAACAATCTTTTGCACAATACACATCACCTTCTAATTATCAGAAGATTTATTCTATTTGTGCTAGCCTAACCCATCATATGAGTGAATATCTTACAGCTGCATAGTTTCCACCTTTAATCCTAGAATAAGTTCAAGCTGCCTAAGGCTACTTCAAATCGGTTAGCAATCCATTCACGAACACATATAATTCAGATTGGAGGAACCACCCTAATTTTTCTTAGAGGCCCCAATTGACTCAGGCTCAAACCTAATTTCCTCCCATGCAAAACTTTCAAAATAGGCTCCAACTCCAAAATTATGCCTATAATAGAAGTCAGCCTAGTCAGCTTATCCAGTCACCATATTACAATCAGCCATTATGCCCACCTCCTCAACAGACCAATCTAGCTGATGATAGGTTTACTTAACTTCAACAACTCATTATGATCCAACAACAATTCATCACTAGGCTAGAAGCATAAATAGGATAGTTAGCTGAGGCCACCATGAGAAGAGAATCAAGTCAATTGCTTACCGAATCTCAATAACAACCTACCAACCACTTGGACCTAGTCATCAATCCAATGTCCCACATAAGAATCCTCAATTTAAGGATGTCAAAACAATTTTTGAGCTTAGAAGTGATAGGATTCTTAAAGATCCATACCAAGATCAGGTGAGAGAGGCTAGTACTGATGTTAGCTAAAATGTGGACTTAGAAGAAGAGATTAGTACTGAGACTAACCATATAAAAGAACCTGAGCTTGGAACTGGTACTGATGCTGCTTCCAATCTGAGTGAAAAAGATAAAAAAAAAATAGAATATATGAGTTATTCGAGATATATAAATCAAAAGTTCTGTTATCTTCAGCCCTAGAAGTCGGTTCTTCCTCTCTAGAATCATCACCTCCTCCAAAACTGAAGTCGCCCTTGGTCACATCTGAGTACGCATGTTTAGAATCAAGTGACACCCTTTCGGTACCTATTGCATCGAATTCAACTCCTAATCCAAAAATTCAATTCATGAGTATTTTAAAAGAACAAATAGGAGAAATTCTCAACAAATAAAGGTCTGTGAATGAGTTTATAAATTATCTTCTTAAAATCAGAAGGATAAAACTGACTAAGAATGGGGTCATGAACTACTTTCTAGAGGGCAACCCAGCTTCTATTTTTTGATATCTTTTGTATTTTGTTTAGATTAATCGAGTCTTACTTAGAGTCTTTTGTAGGGACTTGAAGATAATATTGGCTAAGTTGGGAGGAGAACCAATTTTGAAAAGATTTCTGGATTAGGTGACATCTCTCCTTTTCTTCCTCTTTGTCTGCACCCTTTATTTTGCAAAATTGAAGATTACACCCTTTGTCCTTAGTTGAGCTATCAAAACCTAAGTTATTGTTTATTTTGCTATCTAACCTAAAACTAAATGACTCAACCGTAGTTAACACAATCCCTATGGATACAAACCTGACTTGCACTATCTATATAATAGTAAGTTAGTGATTTACTTTTGACGGCTACGACAGCGATCAAATTTTGGCATCATTGTCGGGGATCGTGTTTCAATTACTTTGAGTCTAAAAAAATCAAAAAAATATTTTTTATTTACTACTTTATTTTAATTACATATTTTTACTCTCTTTAAAATTTTGCCTTATATTGCTTTTCATATGTCATAGATTTACTGCTTTTTAGTTAGAATACTTTAAAAGAATTTTCTGCTTCTTTAATATAGTGATTTACTATTTTTTATAATTTAGAATAATTTACTATTCTAAAAGTAGATTTGATTGCATGCTTTATTTGTAAGAGACCTAGTTGCCTTTTAATCTTAGCCTAATTTACTTCCTATTTAGTTAGATTCTCTAAATCTCCTTAAATCTAATTAACTTAATTAAAACCTATCTTTTATTCTTCTTACTTTAAATAACCTAACATAAAAGAAAATAAAGACACCACATAATACTTAACTAAAATAGAAAAACTAATTAAAACTTAAAAGCTTCTTACTTGTATTGGACATCCTTGCTTTTTGCATTGCATATTTCTATAAAATACTTTAAGGGCACTTAACCCAATTAAACAAGATAAGATAAAGATTTGATCACCCTTCTTTAGCCCATAAATCATCATCTTGTATTTGTATTGACTTAAACTTTAATTTAAAATCAATTAGATGTTGGGTCCTAAGGACTCTCGAGCTCAATAGGACAAAGAACCCTAAGGATTGGATCAGGTGAAGGTTAGTCAGTTTAACTGGCATCTAGAAAAGTGGTTCAAGGATAAGATCTCAAAGGAAGGTGGTTATTTAATTGATTTCGTTCACTTATCTGGTCTATTTTAATTGGTGTCTAAGAAAAGCAACGGAGGGATCCCCACCAACTTTACACATACCTAGCTAGTTGAGTGGCTAGTCTTTTACTTGGAGTATGCGAATGTAACCTTGGCAGTTAAGAGCTATCTAGATTTAGGATTACTCTTAGCTAAGATTGATTGACCTACTTGATTACTAATTAAAAATATCTAACCTAAATTAAATTCTTCACATCTATCATCTCTAGATCTAGGACTCTCTTAGGGTTCTCATCTTTAAAATTTTTCTCTTTCTTCCTCTGCTCTTCTCTTCTCTTCTTCTTCTCTCCCTCTTCTTTTAAATAAATAAAAAAAAATAATTAGAGCAACCCAATTCTACCATATGGCTTCACCTCTAAAAGATACAATAAAGGAAGCTACCCTTAGAAGAATTTCTCAAGACCTAGTGCATATATGTTGGGATCCTTTTGGAGTGGATGATTTGATCTAAATGGATTTGTTGAAAATATGCACACATTATTAGAGCTATCTAATTTTAGTACCACTCCCCCATGGGTTGAGAAATATGAGCTTTTACTGACAATATCTGCTCCAATAGCTCCCTCTTTAGAATAACCATTGGTCCTAGAATTGAAACCACTCTCAATCATACCTGAGTATGTATGTATAGGACCATATGACATGCTCCAGGTAATCAGTGCATCAGATCCAACTCCTAATCCAAAGACCCAATTTAGGAGCATTTTAAAATAATATATAGAAATAATACTCGATAATCAAGAGATTGAAAATAGGGTTGCAAACCATCTTCCAAAAATTGATAATAATAGGGTTGTGAACTACTTTTTGAAAATTGGCGATTAAGAAATAATAGACTTTATCAATATTGCGGTGGCAAGCTGTCTTCCTAAGATTGCCAATCCAAAATCATTGGAGTTTGTCAATCCTATATTTGACATAAGATAAGTAGAATCATGAAGTCTGGCTGAAGATTTTAAACTTAGTGTTTGTTGGGAGGCAACCCAATTTCTTAGGAGTAGTCTTAATAAATGTCCGACTGAAGACATTGTGAACTTAACACTTATTGGGAGGCAACCCACTTTATGTAATTTTTTTAGTTTTTTTTCATCTCGTAGGAATCTCTGAGAAAGACAATTAGCCAAGTTGGGGGGAGTACCACATTCACGTCAGCTGGAGTCAAGCACACACCATGCATAACAATGAAGGACCTCTCACCCAATAATGAATGCATACATCAAACTTAGGTGGTATCCTTCCATGTTGTATTTTATTTTGACTTTGTCATGATTTTCTTCTTCCATTGGGGATAATAAAAATTAAGTTAGGAGGGAGAATAAATAAATAAAAATTAAAATCCTCAAGTAAGTTAGTATTTAGTGTGTAGGCACCTGATTATGCTTAAGAATCAAGCTGAACTAAGCAAGTATTTTTAATTGATACATAGATCAAAGAGTTTGTGAGATACTAAGGGATTAAGTATTAAAAAAACTCTATAAAGAGTTAAGTTTAGAATATAAATATTTTTTTTTGTGATCACTTCTAATTCTTCCTACCCTCATCAAAGAAGAATTTACCTCTTATGGGCTAGCGTAGAGTAACTATACATTTGTTTATAAAAAAAATAAAATAAAATAGTTCTCAAGTACTTCTTACCCAGTAACTAGCTCTTTACTTAAGAAAGTATTGAGGTTTGCATCAAAAGGTGAGAAGGATAAAGAAACTCGTTGTAAAGTCAGTCTTAACTTGTAGTCTATTTGATTCGAGTAAATAAGTCCGAGGGATATTTTATACCTAGTGCCCTAAAGTCATCTGATTTGGGAGTCATTGGCTGAAAACTCACTACATGGATTAGATAGAAAGCTTAATGAGTTAAGACACCCAATAGTAGTATAACATTAAAAGAAAAAAAAGAGCAAAGTCTAAACATTGGTCTCCTACTGAGTAACCAGACTTTTTTGCCTAAGCATTGCGGTTCACATCAAAAAGTGGATAATGTGAAGATGTTTTTATAATAAATGAAGGATGGAAGTAACAATACACTCACCTATACAAAGATAAATAATTTATAGCTACAGGTAGGAGTAATTTAAAAAAAGTTTAGAAAAAATTTAATATTTTTCACTTAAATTCTTATATTGGTTGAGTACTAATACCCCAATGATATATTTACTCTCACTCTACTGAACATCAATGACTCTTTGAAAAAAAAATTACTCGATAAAAATTAAAAATCTAAGCTAAAAAGGTATCTAGCACTAAATTCTTTATTTACTCGAGGACAAGTAAAGTTCAAGTTGACGAGTGTGATGAACACTTAAATTAAGTCACTAGAGACGCTAAATATTATTATAATTGATATTATTTTATTAAAATTTAATATTTTCTAGTCTATTTTGTAGGTAATTGGAAGTTTGAATTCATATGATTCAAATTGGACTCAAATCGAATCAGATTTGAGTGAACTAGGTAACCAGCTCTCATTTCAGTGAAAATGCGACTTAAAGATCAAGGGTCAAGAAGCAACCTCTCCAATCAAAGGTTCAGATTAGAAGATATATGGAATCAAGTATGAACACAACTTAAATCTTAAAGGTTTAGATTAAAACATCACTCTTCATGAAGATCCAGTGTGAACACGACTTATTGATCAACGAAGGAGAAGCAATATGAAGATCTAAGGGTTCTTATTCATGCTCCCACCCCTCTTATGAAATCCTAGAATATATGTGCCACCCTAACTTATTTTTGGCATGGGATTTTCACATGAAAGAAAAAGAAAAAATAGATGTGCCGCCCCATCTTAAGATCTCATGCCCCATCCTTTCTTTCTTACATGCCTCCCCACGCCCCCTTTAATTCTTACACGCTAGAAAACCCTAGCCCTCTCTCATCTCATGCTCACTCTCTCTTCTCTATAAATACATACAACTTCCTCCTCTCCTTGGCATCAGCCCCCTTGTGGGGATCCCCTTCTTTCTCCAAGCTTTCCCCACATCCAAATCCCCATAGCCTTAGGTTCCACACTACAGCCCTTTTTCATGCTAACCCTACCTTCTTAGATTTTTAGCCAACCATAGGTTCAACTTTTTTCCCTCAAACTCTGCAATCCCAAAACTCCATCAGTCCCCTACAAACCATAAAAATCCCATGTCCAAAAACCTCCAAAAAGTCTTCCAAACCTTTCTCCCTTTATAGCCCTACAGATTGCAACCTAAAAATTCTAGCAATCCTCTTCCACCTTCCAACCTCTTCCAAACCTACTTTCCTCAACCTATTCTCCACCAAATCTCTTCCTCTTGTTGCTGAAAGTTTTTTAAAATCTTAGGAAAAGAATCTTTAGAGTTCAGGATGCAGATCGTGGTGAAGAATCTCCCGATGGCCGGCTAGTCGTTATGTTCTCAAGAGATCTATGTAATCTCATTTTGACAGTATTCTTTCTTTTTAAATCATTTGTATTCCTCCTTTAATATGCAATATAAACTGATTTTACTTGTTATATTTTTGTGTCTTTATTTTCTTTGCATAAGATCATAATCTTTAAATAGCCTATAACTACATAGAGGTAGATCATGATCTAAAGATACGACCCATGCTCAACGAGATAGGCCATACATGGGAATTGATCACAAATTTATTGATTTATCTAGATAATTTAGACTAGCCTATAACTTTAAGAGATGGGTTGTGATCTATGGGTATAGGCCATGCTCTCTAAGATAGTTTATATTTTTGTTATTTAGATATTCAAGCAAAGGTATGTTAAAGAAGGATACCAGCTATCTAACAACAAAGCAGCTGAGATCCTGAGAATCCCTTCCATACTTACATCTCATCTTTAATTAATTCTCTTTATTTACTTATTTTCTTATCAATTTAAGTAGTCATTTAATCAACATTTATTTTGCTCTCTGATCTAAAACTAAATGACTCAACCATAATTAACACGATCCCTATAGATACGAACCTGACTTGCACTATCTACATAGTAGTAAGTTAGTGATTTATTTTTGATATCTACGACAGTGATCAAATTTTATTGTAATGAACACTTAAATTAAGTTACTAGAGATACTAAATGTTATAATAATTGATATTATTTTATTAAAATTTGATGCTCTCTAGTTTATTTAGCAGGTGATTGAGAGTTTGGATTCATACGAATCAAATTAGACTCAAATCATAACAGATTTGAGTGAACTTAAAAATCAAGGGTCAAGAAGCAACCTCTCCAATCAAGGGATAGATTAGAAGATATGTGAAATCAAGTGTGAATATAATTTAAATCTTAAAGACTCAGATTAAAAGATCACTCTTCATGAAGATCCATTGTGAACATGACTTATTGATCAACGGAGGAGAAGCAATATGAAGATCCAAGGATCTTTATTCATGCTCCCACTCCTCTCATGAATCCCTAGAACATATGTGCCACCCCAACTTATTTTTGACATGGGATTTTTATGTGAAAGAAGAAGAAAACATAGATGTGCCGCCCTATCTTAAGATCTCACACCCCATCCTTTCTTTCTTACATGCCTCCCCACGCCCCCTTTAATTCTTACATGCTACAAAACCCTAACCATCTCTCATCTCACTCCCACTCTCTCTTCTCTATAAATACATATAACTTCCTCCTCTCCTTAGCATTAGGCCCCTTGTGGGGATCCTTTTCTTCCTCTAAGCCTTCCCCAGGTCCAAATCCCCATAGCCTTAGGTTCCATGCTACAGCCCTTCTTCACACCAATCTTATCTTCTTAGATTTTCAGCCAGCCATAGGTTCAACTTTTTTTTCTCAAACTTTGCCATCCCAAACCTCCATCAATCCCCTACAAATCATAAAAAGTCTACATCTAAAAGCCTTCAAAAAGTCTTCCAAACCTTTCTCCCTTTGCAGCCCTACAGCCTACAGCCTAGAAATTCCAACAATCATCTTCCACCTTTCAACCTCTTCCAAATCCACATTTCTCAACCTATTCTCTATCAAATCTCTTTCTCTTGCTGCTGAAAGTCTTCTCCAAATCCTAGAAAAGAAATTTCTAGAGTTCAGAATACAGATCGTGGTGAAGAATCTCACGATGGTCAGCTAGTCGTCACATTCTCAAGGGATCTATGTAATCTCATTTTGACAGTGTTCTTTCTTTTTAAATCATTTGTATTCCTCTTTTAATGTGTAATAAAGACTGATTTTACTTATTATATTCTTGTGTCTTTATTTTTTTTGCATGAGATCGTATTACTTGAATAGCTTATGACTATGCAGAGACGGATCGTGATCTAAGGATATGACCCGTGCTCAGCAAGATAGGCTATGCTCGAAAATCAATCACAACTTCATTGGTTTGTCTAGATAATTTAGACTAGCCTATAACTTTAAAAGATAGGTTGTGATCTATGGGTATGGATCGTGCTCTCTAAGATAGGCTATATTTTTATTTTTTAGATATTCAAGCAAAGGTATGTTAAAAAAGAGTACCAGCTGCCTAACAAGAAAGCAGCTGAGATCCTGACAATCTCTTCCATACTTGCATCCAATCTTTAATTAATTCTCTTTATTTACTTACTTTCTTATCAATTTAAGTAATCTTTTAATCAATATTTTTTTTGATTAAAAGATCACTCTTTATGAAGATCAAGTATGAATACGACTTATTGATCAACGGAGGAGAAGCAAGATGCTTGATTTAAGGGTCCTTATTTATACTCCCACCACTTTTTCCTTTCTTAACTTACATCTCCAAACCCTAAAAGACCATGCCCTACTCTATAAATAAGACCTCAAGGCCTTCTTTAAGGATCCATCAGCCTTTTCTACATCAATAAGCCTTTCCCACATCCAAATCCCCATAGCCTTAGGTTCCATGCCACAGCCTTTCTTCACACCAACTCTATCTTCTCAGATTTTTAGCCCTTCATAGGTATAACCTTTTTTCTTCAAACTCTGCCATCCCAAACCGCCAGCAGCTCCCGATAAATCATAAAAATTTTACATTCAAAAGCCTCCAAAAAGTCCTCCAAATCTTTCTTTCTTTCCGACCCTATAGACTGTAGCCTAAAAATTTCAGCAACCCTCTTCCACTTTCTAACCACTTCCAAACCCACTTTCCTTAGCCAATTTTTCACCAAATCTCCTCCTCTTACTGCTAAAGATCTTCTCCAAGTCAGAAGAAAAGAATCTTTAGAATCCAGGATGCAAATCGTGATGAAGAAGCTCACGATTGTTGGGTTCTGGTCACATAGCAGAATATAAATTTTAAAAATTTTTTACATATGCATATCGATAGCTTTAATAATCAAAACTATTGAATCAAAATCTAAATCCTAGAATCATCTTATAGATGTCGAACAAAATAAAATCAAGCATGAAAAGAGATAGAATTTTATACTTCTTCAAACAAGCAGTATGGTAAAAAGGTGATCTCCATGAGACTCCAAAATAGAAGTCCTCCAATGGTGATCCACATGAAAGTTGGTTAAGATCCTTCCCAATCGGTGCACTACCATAGCCTTTTCTTCACAAGAACACTGTCGGCTTCGAACTCGAAGAATGATCGCACCAATGCTCAGTTGCCTTCGATTTCACCACTAGGATCACGCCAAGAGAATTCTCTCTAGAAGTCTCACAGTCTAGGATTTGATTTTATGCTCCAATACATAGAAAAATCAAATCCTAGGACAAGCTCACAATACTTGCTATTTTTCTCACCACCCTTCTTTCTATTTTTCCTCCCAATTTTTTCTTGTCTTTTTCTCAGATTTTTTTCAAATTTTTTCTCTTTTATCACATTCCAAAAGCCTCTGATTTTCTACCAAAATCTAACCTTTATCCCTTTTGAGATGCCCCATATAAATAGATAAGGAAAGGATGTTAAGAAGCCCCAAGGGGCGCCAACTCTTGGCGCTCCACTTCTTCACATGGAGAATTAATTCTCTGTTGCATTAAGTGATGCAAAAGAGGCTTCAAATAGAAGGACTCCTCCTCTTCTGCACCCCATATTTCCCATATTAAAATCTAGCATGTGATAATTAAGGAAACAGAGGAAAATGAGGAGATAGATAAGAGTCTTAAGGAAGAAGGACTGTTCCATTTCTCAATGCTAAAAAGGACGGGCGGCAATTTATTTTTTGGCATGGATCCTGGGTGGTGAGGGCCTCTCTTTCCACACTTAAAACTCTTCCAAGTTGGATAAGAGTCCAATTAAAATAGACCCAATCCAATCAGGTCAAAGGAAATAGGTTCAGTTTAGCTCAAACACTTTGAATTTAACCTAATTAGGAACTTGGATTAACACAATGTGCTAGTATATCAAATTAATCTTTAGAATTTATATTAAATTATAATTAAATTAGATCAAGATCAAATCTCAAAGTGTGTGATCCATTAGATTCTAAATCTAACCAGCAGTGGACATAGACTCTTGACCTAACCCTAATCCGATTAGATTAGGTCAAGAGTCCCAATCAATTAGAATTCTTCTTAATTAATTTTTGAATTAAATTTTTTTAATTTTGATGAGTCCACAAGTCAAGATTGATGTCTAGCAACATATTATGACTATCTAAAAAAAATAAAATTTTGATAGAAATTATCAAAATATCCTTCAGTGATAAGTTACCGTGTAATTCAATCTTTTAGTCAAACAACATCCCAGATGAGCTGTGGGTATAGAATCATGTCAAATCTAATTGCTTATCTAAATATACCTCGATCAAATAGTGATGATTCAGTTGATGATATATTAAAAATTTCTTTCTAATTATCATCCTGCTTTGGCCAAAGACTTTCAGAATCATCAACCTACGAGATCATATAGGATGTTCGCTCCCCTTATTAGGAGTAACTGATCCCTTATTGACCGTTGTTTTACAGGTCTATTCAGTAAACTCATTCTCTAATGAGCACCCACATCCTTGTATTAGTGTCACCATATAAGAGGTTGTGAGATCAACCACCATCATCATTGAGCATACATTGGACATGCCAGTCTTACTGGTATCATTGATCCATGACTCAATGAACCAATGATTAAAAATATTTTAGGTCATGGCTATAAGGATTTAGATCTCACTGGTGTGATCTCATCATAATCCTAAAATCATTGTCCATACCTATGGGGTTCATTATAATCTTAAAAATAATAATAAAATATAGCATATAATGAATTGAAAAGCCTATTTTATTAAATAATAATGTCAATTACATGAGTTTGGAAGATAAATTACAGAAAACATCCGATCGCATCCCATATTTAATTGGCTTGTAGGATATTATTCTTTCAATCTCTCACTTGTACTAAAGCCAATCACCTCTATACTTGATGCCCATGCAATCAAGGTGGCAGTCAAATTGCTGCAATGACAAGGCCTTAATGAATGGGTCCACTATATTATTCTTGGTATCAACTCGCTCCACGATCACATTGCATCTTTCAACTATCTCCCGAATGAGATGGAACCATTTTAAGATGTGCTTGGATTTATAATAAGACCTTGGTTCCATGGCTTGAGCAACTGCTCCAGTATTGTCATAATAAAGGGGTACTGACTGTTCAATCTCCAAAATCACATCCAATTCTGAGATAAATTTTTTCATCCAGATGGCCTCCTTAGCAGTCTCACTAGCAGCAATGTACTCAGCCTCAGTGATTGAGTCAGCAATAGTTTGTTGTTTGAAACTCTTCCAACTTACTACTTCACCATACGGGGTGAACATATATCCAGATATAGATTTACTATCATTTAGATCAGATTAAAAACTAGAGTCAGTATAACCTTCTAGTTTTAAATGAGATCCACTATATATGAGAAAAACACCTTTAGTTCTTCTCAAGTACTTGAGTATGTTTTTCACAGCTTTCCAATGATCCTCCTCAAGATCAGTCTGAAATCTGCTTACAATGCCCAAGGCATAAGCCATATCAAGCCTAGTACACAGCATAGCATACATTATTGATCCTATAGTCAAAGTATAAGGAATAGAACTCATTCTATTTCTCTCTTCAAGTGTCTTAAGAGATATCTTCTTAGAGAGTTGTATGCCATGACCAATGGGCAAGTAACCTCTTTTACTTTCCTCCATGTTGAACCTCTTCAACACAAGATCTATGTACCTAGATTGGGACAAGCCAAGCATCCTCTTTGATCTATCCTTATAGATCTTCATACCAAGTATATAGGATACTTCACCCAAATTTTTTCTAAAAAATTTTTGTGATAGCCATGTCTTGACCAATTGTAACATAGAGATATCATTCTCAATGAACAGTATGTCATTCACATAAAGATCAAGAAGACAACAGTACTCCCACTAGTCTTCTTGTACACACAAGGTTCATCTATATTTTTGATAAAGCCAAATGATTTGACTGTCTCATCAAAATGGATGTTTCAGCTCCTTGATGCTTGCTTGAAACCATAAATAGATCTATTCAGGTTGCATAATTGATTTGCTCTTCCACTAGAGATAAATCTCTCTGACTGAGTCATATAGACTTCTTCCTCAAGATTTTTATTGAAGAAGAAAGTCTTGACATCCATCTATCAGATCTCATAGTCATGGTATGCAGCAATAGCAAGCATAATCCGAATAGACTTTAGCATGGCTACAAGTGAAAAGGTTTCTTCATAATCAACATCTTATTTTTGTCTAAAACTTTTTGCCACCAGCCTGACCTTATAGGTCTCTACCTGGCCATCTACTCCAATCTTCTTCTTGAAGATCCATTTACAGCCTATTGAGGTCACACCCTCAGGCGCATCAACCAAAGTCCAAACTTGATTGGTATACATGGAGTCCATTTTGGATTTCAAGGTATTAAGCCATTTATCAAAGTCACTACTCATGATAACTTCTAAATAGGTCGTAGGATCATCATTCTCAATAATGTGGGATGTATTGTCATTCTCAATGATAAACAACTCATGCCTGAGTGGTACATTACGCACTCTACTTGACCTTCAGAGAGGAGGTATGTGTAGTGGCTGTGCCTCAATAATGGACACATCTGGTTGAGAATTAGTTTATAAATTCTGGATAGGTTGTAGGTTTTAAACTTCCTCAAGTTCAACAGACCTCCCATTGCCCCCTTCTTGGATGAACTCTTTCTCCAAGAAAATGATATGCCTACCAACAAACACCTTTTATTGAGTAGGATAGTAGAAATAGTATCCTATACTCTCTTTGGGATAACCTACAAATCTATATTTTTCTGATCTAGCACTAAGCTTATATCCATCAATATTTTTCACATAAGCGGGTAACTCCAAATCTTAAGATATTTAAGACTGGATCTCTTTCCTTTGTATATCTCATATGGAGCGCTAGAGATAGACTTAAATGGCACTTTGTTCAAAACATACGTTGTGGCCTCGAGAGCATATCCCCAAAAAGAGATCGAAAGATCCGTAAAACACATCATGGACCGCCCATATCTAATAAAGTGTTGTTGGGTATAAAATACCCACAGCCGAAGTTCTTAACAGGATTAACTCCGCCCGGACTCCTACGGGAGCCAGGCCCCGCCCACAACTTCAACCGCAAGGAGGACTCCGCCCGGACTCCTATGGGAGCCGGGCTCCGTCGCCCACTTCAACTACCGGTAAGCTCCGTCCGGACTCCCACGAGAGCTGGACTTCGCACCAGACTTTAATCACAGGAGGACTCCGCCCGGACTCCTACGGGAGCCGGGCCCCGCCCACAACTTCAACCGCAAGGAGGACTCCACCCGGACTCCCACGGGAGCCGGGCTCCGTCGCCAACTTCAACTGCCGGTAAGCTCCGTCCGGACTCCTACGGGAGCCGAACTTCGCACCTGACTTTAATTACAGGGGACTCCGCCCGGACTCCTACGGGAGCCAGGCTCCGCCCATGACTTCAACTCCGAGAGGACTCCGCCCGAACACCTACGAGAGCCGGACTCCGCCCATAACTTCAACCGCAAGGAGGACTTCGCCAGAACTCCTAAGGGAGCCGAGCTCCGCCCATAACTTCAACCTCAAAGAGGACTCCGCCCGGACTCCCACGGGAGCCGGGCTCTGCCCACGGCTCCGACCTCAAGGAGGACTCTGCCCGGACTCCTACGGGAGCCAGGCTCCGTCGCCCACTTCAACTGCCGGTAAGCTCCGTCCGGACTCCTATGGGAGTCGGACTTCGCACCTGACTTTAATTGCAGGGGACTCCGCCCGAACTCCTACGGGAGCCGGGCTCCGCCCACGACTTCAACTCCGAGAGGACTCCGCCCGGACTCCTACGGGAGCCGGGCTCCACCCACAACTTCAACCGCAAGGAGGACTCCGCCCGGACTCCTACGGGAGCCGGGCTCCGCCCATAACTTCAACCTCAAGGAGGACTCCGCCCGGACTCCCACGGGAGCCGGGCTCCGCCCACGACTCTGACCTCAAAGAGGACTCCACTCGAACTCCCACGAGAGCCGGGCTCCGCCCATGGCTCCGACCTCAAGGAGGACTCCGCCCGGACTCCTACGGGAGCCGGGCTCCATCGCCCACTTCAACTATCGGTAAGCTCCATCCGGACTCCTACGGGAGCCGGACTTCGCACCTGACTTTAATTGCAGGGGACTCCGCCCGGACTCCTACGGGAGCCGAGCTCCACCCATGATTTCAACTCCGAGAGGACTCCGCCCGGACTCCTACGGGAGTCGGGCTCCGCCCACAACTTCAACTGCAAGGAGGACTCTGCCCGGACTCCTACGGGAGCCGGGCTCTGCCCACAACTTCAACCTCAAGGAGGACTCCGCCCGGACTCCCACGGGAACCGGGCTCTGCCCACGACTCCGACCTCAAAGAGGACTCCACCCGGACTCCCATGGGAGCCGGGCTCCGCCCACGGCTCCGACCTCAAGGAGGACTCCGCCCGGACTCCTACGGCTGGGCTCCGCCCACGGCTCTGACCTCAAGGAGGACTCTGCCCGGACTCCTACGGGAGTCGGGCTCCATCGCCAACTTCAACTGCTGGTAAGCTCCGTCCGGACTCCTACGGGAGCCGGACTTCGCACCTGACTTTAATTGCAGGGGACTCCACCCGGACTCCTACGGCTGGGCTCCGCCCACAGCTCCGACCTCAAGGAGGACTCCACCTGGACTCCTACGGGAGCCGGGATCCGTCGCCAACTTCAACTGTCGGTAAGCTCCGTCTGGACTCCTACGGGAGCCGGACTTCGCACGTGACTTTAATTGCAGGGGACTCCGCCCGGACTCCTATGGGAGCCGGGCTCCGCCCACGACTTCAACTTTGAGAGGACTCCGCCCAGACTCCTACGGGAGTCGGGCTCCGCCCACAACTTCAACCGCAAGGAGGACTCTGCCTGGACACCCACGGGAGCCGGGCTCCGCCCACGACTCCGACCTCAAAGAGGACTCCGCCCGGACTCCCACGGGAGCCGGGCTCCACCCACGGCTCCGACCTCAAGGAGGACTCCGCCCGGACTCCTACGGGAGTCGGGCTCCCTTGCCCACTTCAACTGCCGGTAAGCTCCATCCGGACTCCCACGGTAGCCGGACTTCGCACCTGACTTTAATCGCAGGAGGACTCCACCCGGACTCCTACGGGAGCCGGGCTCCGCCCACGACTTCAATCACAAGGGGGGCTCCACCCGGGCTCCTACGGGAGCCATGCTCCGTCACCAGCTCCGACTGCTGCCGAACTTCAGCCGACGAATCCGCACTTTCTGACGCAACACAGCAACCACCACGATCCTGCTCCACTTTCTGCGATGGATTCCACGCAGCTCCATCATTCCCTGACAGACCGCTATGACGGCCACGACTCTGCTCCACTTCCTGCGATGGATCCCGCACGGCTCCATTATTTCCAGACAGACCGCTATGATGCCCACGATCCTGCTCCACCTTCTGTAACGGATACTGTGCGATTCTTCCATCTGCTAGCAAGTCACGATAACGGACGTCGCTCCACTCCCTACAGCAGACTCCACGTGGCACGCTGTAGTGAGGGCCACGGGTCTACTCCACTACTCCTCGCAAAAAATTCCTCCTGACGGTGGGCGGCCCACTACGAGATGGTTATGAACATCGCTATCAGTCTGTTGAGCCCTCCGCCTATAAAAAGGGGACCCCAGATATGTTATTCTATAAGCTCTAGTTTTTTACCTAAAAACTCTGCTAAATTCTCTGTTCGAGCACTCCATTCTTGTTGAGGCAGAGAACTGACTTGAGCGTCGGAGGGTCCTGCCGGAGCAACCCCACCTCCGATTTAGACTTTCTTTGCAGGTCCCGACGGCGACCGCGACTCCCTCGACTCCAGCTTCTCCGGCGCAAGCGGATTTTTGCACCAACAGGATTGGTGCTAGAGGAAGGGGCGTGTCTTCGCAGTACCCTTATTCTTAAAGGAGCGCTCAACGGAGCCACCTCCGATCGTCTCCTCCGACACCCACTCCTTGTTTTCTCCATGGAATCCTCATTTGATGCCTCCCCGCAAGGCGTCCAAGCGACGGTCCACGGCCTCCACGGCCAGATCTCAGGCTCCGGCCTCCCCTCCTGTTTCTCAACCTCCTTCTCCTCCTCCGACGACGGCGGTCGGCGTGGAGCAGTTTGACCTGCTGGCGCAGCAGGTCAAAGGCCTCACAGAAGCTGTGCAGGCTATGCAGCAGCAGCAGCCGCAGGCATCAGTACGCCTGGAGTATCTCCGGAACACCAGAATCCGACGGCGGGGTGGGCCACCTGGGCCAGCCGCCCCATCCTTCCTGGGAAAACAAACCCGAGGGTGGAGAGCCCTCAATCGGACCACGACTCCACCCCTGGAAGATCCCTGCCCCCATTCTGCCAGAGGACCCTCGAGACTCGAAGTCGGGAGGATTTTCTGGACCGGAGGCTCTAGGAGATGAACCGACGGATCGAAGAACTCCACCATGCTCCCCCGCTTATGGTGAGGATATTGTTATTGACCCTCCCTTCTCTCAAATGATCATGCAGGAACCGATCCCGCCAAACTTCAAGCTCCCCCAGTTCAAAAGCTACGACGGGATTTCAGACCCGGTTGATCATCTGGAGGCCTTCCGGACGATGATGCTGCTTCACGGCGCTCCCGACGCCATTCTATGCCGGGCCTTTCCATCCACCTTGAAGGGAGCGGCGAGGAACTGGTACTCGGCTTTGAAACTGGATACCATCTTTTCCTTCGATCAAATGAGCCACCAATTTGTGGCCCATTTTGTCAGCAGCCGGCGCCCCCGAAAGGGTTCGGAGTCCCTCATCAATATCAAGCAGAGGGAAGGGGAGTCCATTCGGGCCTACATCAACCGTTTCAACGTCGCGGTGCTGGAGGTCCGGAACTTGGACCAATCAGTCGCAATGGCCACCCTGAAGGGTGGCCTTCAGAAGAATGACCTTTTGTTCTCCCTAGAGAAGAAGTACTCCAGGAATTTTACTGATTTGCTGGCTCGGGCTGAAGGATACGCCCGAGCGGAAGAAGCCTTCAAAATGAAGGATGAAGAGACAGCGAGGGAGCGGCAGGCGGGAGACTCGAGTAAGCCCGCAATCAAAAAAAGGCCAAGAGAAGCCCGACCGCATTCTCGATCCCCTCCTGGGCACAAGCGTGCCCGTACTCCACCCCAGGTGCGCAAGCAGAGAAGTCCGGATCATGGGGTTCGGTGGGGTTCTCCATCGGGGAGATTCTGCAACTATGCCCCCCTCAACGCCTCGAAGGCCTAGGTACTGATGGAGGTCAGGGAGCAGCTCCCTAGGTCGGAGAGGATGCACACACACCTCGAAAAGTGCAACCCCAACAAGTTCTGTCTCTACCACCGTGACCACGGCCACGACACGAAGGAATGCATCCAGCTCCGGGACGAGATCGAGGAGCTCATCCGGCGAGGTCGACTCGATAGGTTCATCCGACGTAGGCCTGAGGGTAGAGGAGATCGGCCAAGGGCCCTTCCGCAACCTGAACCACCAAGAAGGGAGGAGCAACCCAGAGACCGGCCTCCCATCAGGACCATCGACTCCATCACCGGAGGGCCTCAAGGAGGAGCAGACCTCCCACAACCGTGGAACTCGGAAAACCTGTAAATGTATCACCTATGATTTCACCTTGAATCTAAATTTCTTTCTACTTGACGTACTCTTCCCATTTGGCATGAATTTGTCATGACTGGATATAACCTCTTCAAATGCCTGAAACAAAGTTATGTTAGGAACGGGGGGAAAACCTCATCCTAACATACCTAAAATGAAAGTCTGATTATCTCGAGATCGGATTGGGGGAGAGGCCTTACAGCGCCCTAATGTGCCCCCACAGCCATATCAGGAACAGGAGGAGGACCTCGTCCTGACATGAGCAAAGTCAAAGGCCCGATTCTTTTAGACTGGATGGGGGGAGAGGCCTTGCAGCGCCCTAATGTTCCCCCACAGCCATGTCAGGAACAGGAGGAGGACCTCGTCCTGACATGAGCAAAGTCAAAGGCCCGGTTCTTTTAGATCGGATGGGGGGAGAGGCCTTACAGCGCCCTAATGTGCCCCCACAGCCATGTCAGAAATAGGAGGAGGACCTCATCCTGATATGAGCAAAGTCAAAGGTCCGGTTCTTTTAGACCGGATGGGGGGAGAGGCCTTACAGCACCCTAACGCACCCCCACGGCCACGTCGGGAACGGGAGGAGAACCTCGCCCTGACTTGAGCAAGGTCGAAGGCCCGGACTCCTACGGGAGCCGGGCTCCATCCGTGACTTCTGCAGCAAGGGAGACTCCGCCCGGACTCCTACGGGAGCCGGGCTCCATCCGTGACTTCTGCAGCAAGGGAGACTCCACCCGGACTCCTACGGGAGTCGGGCTCCACCCCATGACTTCTGTAGCAAGGAAGACTCCGCCCGCCCTGGCAATGGCCCTTACGTGCCCCCGCAGGAACGGAAGGAGAATCTCGTCCTGATGGTGATGAAACCCGGCCGCCCAACAAGATCGGATAAAAGGAAAAAGCCCCTCAGCGGCACCTCCACGTTCCTATGCAACCCCGCAAAAAGCGAGGGGAGGGCCCTCACTCTGAGAAGAGGAGGAAAATTAAAAAGGAAGGGTGACGAACTATGATGGAAACAGATGAAGGACGGACCGCACCAAAGACCTAAAGAACTTCGTCCCAATAAAGACAGGGAGTTCCTACCAAACACCCCCGGCCTCTAAGAAGACTCCCGACACAGGTCAAGAAGACAGCGACGTCCCCGAAGTAATGCGGAGTCCGGACCGCCAAGCTCGGGCTTGTGGCCATGTACGACGAGGAAGGCAAGCTAACGCATCGACGACTGAGCGCCTCCCAACGACGTCAGCATCAGACAAGTCGAACGACAAGAAAAGTTCGGCAGACGATAATTTAATACAACGTGCGGACGAGGTAACACAAAACACCCTTTTCATTCCATTTCCGAAATACACACCACAAAGCCCGGAAGGCCAAGGAAAGAAAAGCAAAATGATAAAAGCGGGACAAAACAACAAAAAGAGAAGTATATACATGAAAAGATGGAAGGACGAAAAGAGTTCTAAGGAGGCTCTACTCCCTCCGACCTAGAGTTATCTGCCCCACCCCTCATCCAGGACTGCCTTAGATTCTCAATTTCTTCTTCTAGCTCCCCCCTTCTTTGCAGCACATCCTGGAGCGCCCGATGAAGTCGCTGGCTCTCGGCCTCCGCCTCTCGACGCCTCTTCCTCAAGACCTCGGATTCTGCCTCCGCATCCGCGATGGCCCGCTGCTCGTATGCCAGTTGGATCTTCAGTTGTTGCAGCTCAGCTGTCTTTTCCCCGAGGGCGACAGAAATCCCTTCAACGGTTCCTCTTAGGGACTGAAGCTCATCAGAATCTCGGGCGGAAGTAAGCTGAGCCCTATTAGCCAGCTGCCTCTGGAGACGGGTGACTTCGTCGGTCGCCGCCCTGAGTCTCCCTTTATATTCCTCCACCTGCCTGCGCCAGCTGGCCCGATGCACGTCATGGCTCACCTCAGCATCCTGAAGCTGCCGCTGAAGGTCGGAGACCTTCTTCGACCACTGTTGGTCGCCGTCGGCCCGAGCCAAGAGCCGGGATGAACTTTCCCCCAGCTGGCCGATCTTCCCCATCGCAGCCGACAGTTCCACCTTGAGCGCACTAATCTTCGCGGCCTGAGCCCAAATTTGGTCACTGGCGCTCTTCTTGCATTCCTCGAGCTCCTTCGCGAAATTCGCCTTCCTCCGGCTATGTTCCATGATCCCCTTCACGTGGAGATTTCGAAAGTGGGTGGCCTCCGCGGTGGCTTCAAAATGACCTTCTCTCAATCTGCGAAGCTCGCCTTCCATCTTCTTTGACATCTTTGTTAAGTGAAGGACTTCCTTCTTCAGTCGCTGGATCGTCGACTTCAGCGGGATCCCCAGGGGCAGGGGAAGTGCTTCTGCAGGACACTGCCATCAAAAGGCAAAAGCATCAAAGCACGACTCATCGCAGGAAGAAAAGCAGAGAGAAGAAGGGGAGGGAGGAGAAGCCATCCACGACAAGAAATTCAACTTTATTGATTGGATAATTCTTGAAGACAAAAAAAAAAAAAAGAAAAGAGAAAGAAAAAGAAGAAAGGTAGGAAAAAAGAAGATAAAGGAAAAGATGAAATACTCGCAGGATCCTGGGGGCTCAGGCCGATGTTGAACAGAAATTAGTCCCTCAAAAGATTGGGAAGGGAAGGAGCGGAATAGGCAAGAAGCTTCCGGGCAGCCTGGAGGTCATCCTCCCCCAGGCTGGGAGCCCGGCAGACAGAATCCCTCAGAGAGCCTCAAGGGGGCAGGCCCAGCCTCAGGGTCGGGCAGTGGACGAAGAGGTATTTCTCCTTCCAATTGTGGATTGAAGAAGGGGCACCTTTCAGCAACCCCTTCTTGCCAAACTGAGGGGAGAAGTACCACCAGTCCTTCGTCGAGGGATGGCGTTTGAAAGTATAGAAGTGCCTAAACAGGGAGAGGGACGGTTGGACCTCGACTACGTGGCAAAGGGAGAGAAATCCTATCAAAAACCTAAAAGAATTCGGGGCCACAGAAGCCAAGGAGATGTCTAAGAAGTGGAAGAGGGCGACAACAAAGGATGGAAGCGGAAGCCGGAGTCCGGCACGGAACGCCTCCTGATACAGGCAAAAATGACCGGGTGGAGGAGTGCTAGCCCGGTCAGAAGGGCTAGGCAACTCCAGGTCGTACTCCGGAGGAACTCCATACTGAACCCTTATCAGAAGGAGTTCCTCCGGAGTCAGGGAACATGGAATGGCGCCCGGTGCAAAAATCGGGCGGAGCCCAGCCCTAGACGCAGGTTCGTCTACAGAGTAAGGGACCTGGGGGTTTGAGGTGGAAGAACTCCCGAAACTGCAGGGAGCGGAAGAGCCGGATGACATTTCGAGTAGCTTCGAATGAGGGCTCTAAAGATCCCGAAGAAGACGGACAGGATGAGGGGCGAGAGGTCACAGGAAACTAACTCGGAGGAATACAAAAAATAATGGCAAAAAAGAGGTCCCTAAGCGGCGGGAAGAAAGATGAAGGTGCTGGAACTAACCTAGATCGCTTTGAGGGACCAGAGGGACGAAGACAGGGACGATTTGAAGGGCACCTACGGCTCGAGAAGATACCAACTGAAACAGGGCTCTCGAAGGGAAGGCAGACACTGCTAGAACTCTGGAATAGAATAGGGCCCCTAAAGGTGGAAGGACGGGTTTAAATAGACCCTGAGATCTGACGTCATAATGATCGCGAATCTCCCCAGGCCAGCCCGGCCCGACACGTGTCCCACTCCCCCGGCGGGCGGCTAAAAGCGGCTAACGGATTGGCAGAGCCATTATGGCACCGTATCTGGGCCAGTGTACCGATGAAAATTTCGAAGAGTCCCTTCGTATCGCGTCGATTCGAAAAGACTCCAGCACGCGCACATTTAATGCCAAAATATCTGGGGGCGGTCGTGCGCAGGGTTTGAGGGGACAACTTCGGTTATGCCAGTCTCTCTGTACTTCCTTCATTCAAAATTCAAACTCGGAAGTAGGGGGACTGGTGTTGGGTATAAAATACCCACAGCCGAAGTTCTCAACAGGATTAACTCCGCCCGGACTCCTACGGGAGCCGGGCCCTGCCCACAACTTCAACCGCAAGGAGGACTCTGCCCGGACTCCTACGGGAGCCAGGCTCCGTCGCCCACTTCAACTGCCGGTAAGCTCCGTCCGGACTCCCACAGGAGCCGGACTTTGCACCTGACTTTAATCACAGGAGGACTCCGCCCGGACTCTACGGGAGCCGGGCCCCGCCCACAACTTCAACCGCAAGGAGGACTCCGCCCGGACTCCTACGGGAGCCGAGCTCCGTCGCCAACTTCAACTGACGGTAAGCTCCGTCCGGACTCCTACGGGAGCCGAACTTTGCACCTGACTTTAATTGCAGGGGACTCCGCCTGGACTCCTACGGGAGCAGGGCTCCGCCCACGACTTCAACTCTGAGAGGACTCCGTCCGGACTCCTACGGGAGCCGGGCTCCGCCCACAACTTCAACCGCAAGGAGGACTCCGTCCGGACTCCTACGGGAGCCGGGCTCCGCCCACAACTTCAACCTCAAGGAGGACTCCGCCCGGACTACCACGGGAGCCGGGCTCCGCCCACGGCTCCGACCTCAAGGAGGACTCTGCTCAGACTCCTACGGGAGCCGGGCTCTGTCGCCCACTTCAACTGCCGGTAAGCTCCGTCCGGACTCCTACGGGAGCCGGACTTCGCACCTGACTTTAATTGCAGGGGACTCCGTCCGGACTCCTACGGGAGCCGGGCTCCGCCCATGACTTCAACTCCGAGAGGACTCCGCCCGGACTCCTACGGGAGCTGGGCTCCGCCCATAATTTCAACCGCAAGGAGGACTCCGCCCGGACTCCTACGGGAGCCGGGCTCCGCCCATAGCTTCAACCTCAAGGAGGACTCCGTCCGGACTCCCACGGGAGTCGGGCTCCGCCCACGACTCCGACCTCAAAGAGGACTCCGCCCGGACTCCCACGGGAGCCGGGCTCCGCCCACGGCTCCGACCTCAAGGAGGACTCCACCCGGACTCCTACGGGAGCCGGGCTCCGTCGCCCACTTCAACTGCCGGTAAGCTCCGTCCGGACTCCTACGGGAGCTGGACTTCGCACCTGACTTTAATTGCAGGGGACTCCACCCGGACTCCTACGGGAGCCGGGCTCTGCCCACAACTTCAACCGTAAGGAGGACTCTGTCCGGACTCCTACGGGTGCCGGGCTCCGCCCACAACTTCAACCTCAAGGAGGACTCCGCCCGGACTGCCACGGGAGCCGGACTCCGCCCATGACTCCGACCTCAAAGAGGACTCCGCCCGGACTCCCACGGGAGCCGGGCTACGCCCACGGCTCCGACCTCAAGGAGGACTCCACCCGGACTCCTACAGCTGGGCTTCGCCCATGGCTCCGACCTCAAGGAGGACTCCGCCCGGACTCCTATGGCTGGGCTCCGCCCACGGCTCCGACCTCAAGGAGGACTCCGCCCGGACTCCTACGGGAGCCAGGCTCCGTCGCTAACTTCAACTGCCGGTAAGCTCCGTCGGACTCCTACGGGAGCCGGACTTCGCACTTGACTTTAATTGCAGGGGACTCTGCCCGGACACCTACGGCTGGGCTCCGCCCACGGCTCCGACCTCAAGGAGGACTCCGCCCGGACTCCTACGGGAGCCGGGCTCCATCGCCAAATTCAACTGCCAGTAAGCTCCGTCCGGACTCCTACGGGAGCCAGACTTCACACCTGACTTTAATTGCAGGAGACTCCGCCCGGACTCCTACGGGAGCCCGGCTCCACCCACGACTTCAACTCTGAGAGGACTCTGCCCGGACTCCTACGGGAGTCGGGCTCCGCCCACAACTTCAACCGCAAGGAGGACTCCGCCCGGACTCCCACAGGAGCCGGGCTCCGCCCATGACTCCGACCTCAAAGAGGACTCCGCCCGGACTCCCACGGGAGCCGGGCTCCGCCCACGGCTCCGACCTCAAGGAGGACTCCGCCCGGACTCCTACGGGAGCCGGGCTCCGTCGCCCACTTCAACTGCCGGTAAGCTCCGTCCAGACTCCCACGGGAGCCGAACTTCGCACCTGACTTTAATCGCAGGAGGACTCCGCCCGGACTCCTACGGGAGCCGGGCTCCGCCCACGACTTCAGTCACAAAGGGGGCTCCGCCCGGGCTCCTACGGGAGCCAGGCTCCATCACCAGCTCCGACCGCTGTCGAACTTCAGCCGACGAATCCGCACTTTCTGGCGCAACACAGCAACCACCACGATCCTGCTCCACTTCCTGTGACGGATTTCGCGCAGCTCCATCATTCCCTGACAGACCGCTATGACAGCCACGACTCTGCTCCACTTCCTGCGATGGATCCCGTGCGGCTCCATTATTCCCGGGCAGACCACTATGATGCCCACGATCCTGCTCCACCTTCTGTAACAGATACTGCGCGATTCTTCCATCCGCTAGCAAGTCGCGACAACGGGCACCGCTCCACTCCCTGCAGCAAACTCCACGTGGCGTGCTGCAGTGAGGGCCACGGGTCTACTCCACTACTCCTCGCAACAAATTCCTTCTGACGGTGGGCGGCCCACTACGAGACGGTTATGAACGTCGCTATCAGTCTGTTGAGCCCTCCACCTATAAAAAGGGGACCCCAGATATGTTATTTTATAAGCTCTAGTTTTTTACCTAAAAATTCTGCTAAATTCTCTGTTTGAGCACTCCATTCTTGTTGAGGCAGAGAACTGACTTGAGCGTCGGAGGGTCTTGCCGGAGCAACCCCACCTCCAGTTTAGACTTTCTTTGCAGGTCCCGGCGGCAACCGCGACTCCCTCGACTCCAGCTTCTCCGGCGCAAGTGGATTTTTGCACCAACAGGTGTGATTCCTTCTTTCTGTAATATCATTTAATTATGGAGTGTAAGGAGCTATCCACTGAGAAAGTATCATTTTATTTTAAATGATCAAAAAATTTTTTAGTCAAGTATTCTTCTCCTTAATCAGATCAAAGAGTTTTAATATTTTTATCAATTTATTTATCAACTATTTTTTGATACTCTTTAAATTTATCAAAGGCTTCAGATTTGTATTTCATTAAATATACATATCTAAGCCTACATATATCATTATTAAATGTGATGAAGTAGGAGCATCCACCTCTTGCTTGAGTCGATATTGGACCATAAATATCAGTATGTACAAGGTCTAAGATGTCACTTACCCTTTCTCCATATCCAGTAAATGGAGTCTTGGTCATTTTACCCATGAGACAAGATTCACTAGTTCCATATATTTAAAATCATAAGGATAAAAAAATTTATCTTTGTATAACTTATTAATTCCTAACTCATTTATATGACCAAGCCGACAGTGCCAGGGTATGTGACATTCACATCCTCTCTCTTTCTTTTTTTCATATTATCAATATGAAATATATTATCATTAAGTGATAGGAATAGAAGATCATTATTAGCAAAAGCATTTCCATAAAATTCATTAGAAAAATAGATGAACAACTATTGTTATTAGCTGTTATTTCAAAATCTTGTTCTAATAATAAAAGTACAGAAATAATATTTCTAACAACTTTAGGAATATAATAATAGATCTTCAGTTTCAAAATTTTATCCTAAGGTAACTTTAAAATCTTGATTCCCACGACTTCAGCCTGAATGGACTCTCCACTAGCACTGAATAGCTCGAAGTCTCCTTTATTCATACTCCTTATTTCCTGCAGACTCTACAATGATTCGCAAAGGTGTGAGCCACAGACAGTATCCAATACCCAAGAATCTAAAATTGAAGTATTTAATGATAAGTTTGTTTGTATCATATACAAATCCGTAGCAACACTTACTTCTTTATGTTTTACAGTTGTAAGATATTCCTTGCAATTCCTCTTTCAATACCCATCCTTATCGCAGTGATAGTAAGTACCTTTGGTAGAAACCTTCTTTACCTTCTTTTTGGAGATACCAGCTTTAAGGTTCAACTTTTTTTTGAAACCCTTCTTGCCTTTCTTCTTATTGATCTTATCAACAAGAAGAACTGGAGTCTTTTTACCTTTGAAATGGCTTTCTGCTGTTTTGAGTATATTCAGCAGTTCAGGCAGACTGATATTCAGTTTGTTCATATGGTAGTTCATGATAAACTGAGAGAAAGAATCAGAGAGTGACTGTAGGATCAAATCCTGACTATGTTCACCATCCATAGCAAAACCAACTATCTCAGATGAGTGATCAAATCAATCATCTTAAGGACATGAGTTTACACAGATGTGCCTTCAGTCATCCAGACATGGAACAACTACTTAGATATCTCATATCTAGCAGTTCAACTTTATTCTCCATATAACTCCTTAAGATTAAAGAGTATAGAAGGAACTTCCATGTCCTCATGCTACCTTTGAAGCTCATTGTTCATCGAGGCAAACATGATACACTTGACAGTCACACTATTATCCTTCCACATCTTATATGTGATTCTTTCCTCCTCAGATGTATTTTCTCCAATCGTATCAGGTGCAGATGAATCCAATATATAGAAGACTTTCTCCTGAGTGATAATTATTCTCAAATTTCTTAATTAATCCACATAGTTTGGTCTGATCAATTTGCTAGCATCTAGTATGCCTCAAAGTGACAGTGAGGGTGCCATTTATGCAGTTAATCTATAATAATAAGAACATAATATAAGCAGACAACTCGTGATGACATGCACAACTAGATTAAGATTTTTGTCTAATTGTATTTTTCACTATTTTAACAAATTTCATAGCCCTCAAGTATGAAAAATAAAAAATATTCTTATGTTTCTAAGTGGGGTTGAGATCCCTATTCCTCACAAACACTTTGTAGAAAGTACAACAAGCATTCATGAGTAGGCAACTCTTTACCAATTGTACCTCATACAATTCTCAATATTTTTTTCTCTTGCCTCTAGATCACTCAAGTCCTATGGATAGCACAATAAACTATAATATTTTAGTTAAGTTAACCCTTTAATCCCATATGATCATACTTAAACAATATTGCCTTTGTAGATAGCACAACAAGACAATACTATTCAAATAAGCCGTAAGCATCAATATGCACTTAGTCAACATCATATCAATTTTTATAGTAAGTCTTATGGATAGCACAACAAGCTCACTAAGATCTTGACATACTCTATTAACCAAGCATGAAGGAAGGCCTTTGTAGTATCTACATCACTAATCAATCTAAGTCCGAAACTCAATAAGATCAAATTGGCTAGATCAGTAGGTGGGAGGCTCTCCGTAGCTTTTCTTAGACACCAACAAAGTTGGTCAGGCCAGCATATGGATCTAATTAAAAAATCACCTTTAATACTTACCTAGATACCAATTGATTAAATGAATTCAACATTTGATTTGTAAGCGAATCCCGACATTACAACTTAATATAAATTTTTTAGAGGATCTTTGAACTGGTCTCCGCACATCCTAACTACTACACAAAATGTAACATACAAATTATGCAATTCAACATACCTTTCCAAGCTATAATATCATTCATATTAACATGCCAAAAATGATTACAATAATTATATAAGGGTGCACAAATGACTTAACATATAACAAGTTTAGTCAGTATTAAAAATAAATCCTAATCAAATTAGGCATGCATTACACTCTTAATCAAAAAATTGATTTAAGTATCAAACAACCATGAATCAATAAATTTTATCTTATCACAAACTTAAAATTTTAATAACTAAAATTTAAATCTATGGTTTAAATAAAATCAAAAATAATTTTGATTTAAGATCGATGTTAAAAATCGATGCAATATTTTTAGCAAAATATGAATTAGAATAATTCTGTATTACAACTTTTATACCTATTTGATCAAATCTAACAAGGATGGCTCTGATACCACTATTGAATTCTGATCACATTGCAAAATATAAATTTTAAATTTTTTTTAAATATACATATTGACAGTTTTAACAATCAAAACTATCGAATCAAAATCCAAATCCTAGAATCACCCTGTAGATGTTGAACAAAATAAAATCAAGCATGCAAAGAGTTAGAATCTTATACTTCCTCAAACGAGTAGTATGGTAAGAAGATGATCTCTATGAGACTCCAAAATAGAAGTCCTCCAATGGTGATCTACATGGAAGTTGGTCAAAGTCCTTCCCAACTAGTGCATTGCCGTAGCCTTTTCTTCACAAGAATACTATTGGCTTCGAACTCAAAGAATGATCGCTCTAATACTCAGTTGCCTTTGATTTCACTATTAGGATTATGCCAAAAAAATTCTCTCTAGAAGTCTCACAACCTAGGATTTGATTTTGTGCCAATACATGAAAAAATCAAACCCTAGGACAAGCTCACAACACTTGCTATTTTTCTCACCACCCTTCTTTCTATTTTTCCTCCTACTTTTTTCCTTGCTTTTTCCTCAATTTTTTTTTAGATTTTTTATCTCTTATCATATGCCAAAAGCCTCTAATTTTCTACCAAAATTTAGCCCTTATCCCATACTAAACATCCCATATAAATAGATAAGGAAAGGATGTAAAGAAGCCTCAAGGGGCGCCAAGAGTTGGCGCCCCACTTCTTCATGTAAAGAATTAATTCTCCATTGCATTAAGTGATGCAGAAGAGGCTTCACATAGAAGGAATCTTCCTCTACTACATCCCATAATTCTCATATTAAAGTCTGGCATGTGATAATTAAGGAAACAGAGGAAAATGAGGAGATGGATAAGAGTCTTAAGGAAGAAGGACTCTTCCACTTCTCAATGCTAAAAAGGGTGGGTGGCAATTTATTTTTTGGCATGGAACCTGGATGGCAAGGGCATCTCCTTCCACACTTGAAACTCTTCCAAGTTGGATAAGAGTCCAATTAAAATAGACCCAATCCAATCAGGTCAAAGGCAACAGATTCAGTTTAGCTCAAACACTTTGAACTTAACCTAATTAGGAACTTGGGTTAACATAATGTGCTAGCATATCAAATTA
Organism: Elaeis guineensis; assembly: GCF_000442705.2. Taxonomy (NCBI): domain Eukaryota; kingdom Viridiplantae; phylum Streptophyta; class Magnoliopsida; order Arecales; family Arecaceae; genus Elaeis; species Elaeis guineensis. The sequence goes on along the minus strand of NC_025995.2, from coordinate 54,394,474 downwards.
ACCTCTAAAATTTATATTAAATTTTAATTAAATCAGAATAAGATCAAATTCTAAAGTGTGTAACCCATTGAGTTCTAAATCTAGCTAGTAGTGGACACAAACTCGTGATCTAATCCTAATCTGATCAGATCAGATCAGCTCAAGAGTCCTGATCAACTAGGACTCTTTCTAATTAATTCTTGAATTAAACTCTTTTAATTTTGATAAGTTTACAAGTCAAGATTGATGTCTAGCAATGTGTCATGACTACTCAAAAAAAATAAAATTTTAATAAAAATTATTAAAATACCCTTCAGTGGTAAGTTACCGTATAATTCAATCCTTCAATCAAACAACATCCCAAATGAGCTATGGGCGTGGAATCATGTCAAGCTCAATTACTTATCTAAATGTACTTTAATTAGAAGGTGATGATTCAGTTGATAATATATTAAAAATCTCTTTCTAATTATCATCTTGCTTTGGCCAAAGACTTCCAGAATCATCAACCTATGAGATTACATAAGATGTTCGCTCTCCTTATCATAACTGATCCCTTATTGACCATTCACAATCTTCATGCATACTTTACCACATCCAGAATACCCCACATAAGGATCAGAGAATCAAGTTGGGAAGTGAACTAAAATATGGATTCATGTACATAAGGTACCATGGTGATCTCAAGTCAAAGGATCACTTACACAACTCCCACTAGGGAATCATCAGCTGACATGTAAATAAGACTCCATCAGATATTCTCTTATAGGTTTATTTAGTAAATTTATTTTTTAATGAGCACCCATATCTTTATATTAGTGTCACTACATAAGAGGTTGTGAGATCAACCACCCTCATCATTGAGTATATATAGGACGTGCCAGTTTTATTGGTATCATTGATCTCTAACTCAATGAACCAATGATTGAAAATATTTTAGGTCATGGCTATCAAGAATTTAAGTCTCACTGGCATGATCTTATCATGGCCCTAAAACCATTGCCCAACCTATGGGGTTCATTATAATCTTTAAAAAATAATAAGATGCAGCATATAATGAATCGAGAAGCCTATTTTATTAAATAACAATATCAATTATATGAGTTTGAAAGATAAATTATAGAAAATATCCGATTGCATCCCATATGTAATTGGCTTGTAGGGTATTATTCTTTCACCGATGGTCAGCTAGACAACCACATCTCAGGAGATCTCTATAATTTTGTTTTGACAGTGTATTTTATTATGAGATTTTATATATTCCTCTTTAATATGCAATGAAGATTGATTTTATTTGCTTATATTTTTGTATCTTTATTTTTTTTGTATAAGTCTTTAATGTAGAATAATCTATTACCATTGGGACGAGCTGTGATCTACAGATATAGTTCGTGCTCTTGGGATAGATTATCTTTAAGTAAAAATATCTTTTTTATATCTAGATAATTTAGACTAGCCTATAACTTTAAGAGACAGACCATGATCTAATGGATAAGGATTGTACTCTCTAAGAGAGGCTATATCTTTATTGTTTAGATATCAAAGCAAAGACATGTTAAGAAGGGTACCAACTGTCGATTAAGAAAGTAGTTGAGATCTCGAGAACTTCTCTCATATTTGAAGTTAATCTTTAATTAAGTTATTTATTTTCTTGTTCAGTTATTTAGTAGTCTTCTAATTAATCAACTTCTATTCATCTTCAATTTAAAATTAAAATAACTTAACTATAATAATGTGATCCCTATAGATGCGAACCTGACTCACTACTATATATATAGTTTTGAGTTAGTGATTTATTTTTGACACCTACGATAGTGATCAAAATTTGACGCCATTGCTAGGATCATATTTTAGTTACTTTGAGTTATAAAAATTTTCAAAAAAAAAATCTATTTACTACTTTCTTTAATTTATTGCTTTCTTAGTTAACTGCTTTACTTATTTTTGTCTTTATTTTAATTGCTTTATTTTTTAGCTTGTCTTCTATTCTCTTGATCTATATTAAAAAAATCAAAAAAAAAATAAAAAAATATATTTGTTATATTTGCTTTCTACCTTTTATTTTCTTTCTAACTTGCCAAGTTTACTTAGTCAAACTTATATTTTTGCAAAATCAATCAAATCTTTACACTGACACCTTATAATCTATTTAGAAAATTAGATACTTAATCATAAAATCTAAAAAAAAAAATAAATTAATTTAATCTTGATTAATCACCAAATTTAGATACCTCTTCTTTTTTTATATCACGTAATTCCATAAAATATCTTAAGAAAAAATCCTAATAAACATAAGGTGGGAATTTCATCACCCTTCTTTGACTCACAAACCACCATCCTGTATTTGTATTAACCCAAGCCTTTTACCTAAAATCAATTAGATGTTGACTCCTAAGGAGTCTCAAGCTCAATAGGATAAGGATCTCTAAGAGTTGTAAGAGTTGGATCAAGTTAGGGTTAGTCAGTTTAATTGATGTCTAGAAAAGTGGTTCAAGAATTACGTCCCAAAGGAAGATGGTTCATTAATTGGTTCTGTTCGCTTACCTGGCTAACTCAGTTGGTGTCAAAAAAAATAATAAGGGGACCCCCACCAACCTTATACTTATCTGACTAGTTGAATGGCTTGTCTACTACTTGGAGTGCTCGAAGCTGATCTTGGTAGTTAGAAGCTGTCTAGATCTAGGACAACTCGTAGCTAGGATTGATTGACACACTTGATTGCTAACTAAAAATATCTAATCTAACTTAAATTCTTTGCATCTACTTCTTAGATTTAAGACTCAATAGGCTCTTATCTTTAAAATTTTTTTCATCCTTTTCTTTTATTTATACCTAAAAATCTAAAAAAAATTATAAAATAAAAAAACTAAAATTGCTTGTGTTTGCTCTAAGGTATAAATTATAGGGTTTATCCTCAGGTGTTGCTCATTGCAACCTGAGATTCAACTGTTAGATCCTGAAATTGAAAGAACCCTTAGAGCCAACAAACCCAGGAATATGGACCGAAATCAGGAGACTGATCTACCTAGACAGCTGAAGGAGTACTTTACTCCTTCCACATATACCTACTCTCCTTACATCTAGGTGCCTCCAGTTGAGGTAGTTCAATATGAAATCAAGTCAAGTGTCATCCAAATGCTCCCATCATTTTATAGACTTGCTAATGAGGACCCGTACAGACATCTAGATGAATTCTTGAAAATTTATTCAACAGATAGAATTTAAAATTTCTCTGATGATGCTCTTAGGTTGAAATTATTTTCTTTCTCATAGAAGGATAAAGCCAAATATTGGCTGAACTCTTTGGATACAATCACAATTTTAACTTAGGATCAACTGCAGAGAGAATTTCTTAAAAAATATTTTTCAATTGAAAAAACAAATCAAATCAAAAGGGCCATAACTAGTTTTTTTCAGTTGGATGGGGAGATGTTTCACAAGACTTAGGAGAGATTAAAGGAACTGATTAGAAAATATCTCCATCATGCTGTACCTAAATAGAAATAATCTAGTGCTTCTATGATGGCTTGTCAGAAAAGCACCGATAAATGGTTGACGCATATTGTGGTGAACCTTCACGCTGAAAAATGAGCATGAAGCTTGACAGCTGTTTGAAACCCTAAGTAAAAACTCATTGCACCACATGTCTACTGCCAGGAGAGACCCTCCCATGTCTGGACCTAAATGGGATGGGATTTATGAGATTGGTAGTTCAATAGATATTCACAGTCAAATGGATAAATTATCTCAAATGATGAACTAAATACTGCAAGTAATGCCCACCAACACTCCACCCACAACTGTGATAGATGTCTGTTCAATATATTTGAATCCTACTCATTCTGTTTATGATCGTCCTACCGCACATCAATTCTCTAAGTTTATACATGAACAAGTCAATCAAGCACAAACTCAGAATAATTTCAGACAAGGATACAACCTTTTCTCCAACATCTATAACCCGGGTTGGAGAAATCATCCTAATTTTTCTTGGGCCCAACAATCTGCTGCAAGGCCCCAAGTACCCAGACCCAATACTGAGGGAGCCTATAAATCGGCTCCATACCCACAACCAGCACTAAATTTCCAATCTTCTTCAAATGTTATCCTTCAAAAGATTCTACAAAAACTATAGATTTTGCACTCCCTCACACAGTCAATTGCAAAGCTAGAAGCCTAGGTAGGACAACTAGCTACAGTCTTGAATAGGAGGGAGGAAGGCAAATTGCCCAGTCAATCCAAGACTAGTCCTAGAGGTCACTATAGGGCTGAAAATTATAATACCCATGAGACTTTCCCTGAATAAGCCAAATCTATTATGACCCTTAGGAATGGTAACATCATAGAATAACCAGGTGAAATTGAAAAGATCAAAACCAATGAAAAATTGACTGAGTCTGAACCAACCAAAGAGAAGGAGGACCTTAGGGCAAGGGACGAACCAATATCTTTAGCATCACCTCAATTACCCAAAGCTCCATTCTTGAGTGCATTACAATCCCCTATGCCATTTAACAAGAAGGGTAAATTAGATGAAATGTTAGAACTATTTAAACAAGTTCAAATCAATCTCCCCCTTCTTGATATAATAAAATAGGTCCCGGCTTATGCTAAGTTCTTGAAAGCTTTGTGCACACAAAAATAAAAATCTAGAATACAAATCTTGAAAAAAGTTCACCTTATTGAATAGGCCAGTTTAGTTTTCGAATACGCTGCCCCTCCTAAACTTAAGGATCTAGGTAACCCTATCCTCTTTTATGTCATAGAGAACCTATACATTGAGAAAGCATTGTTAGATTTGGGTGCGAGTGTTAACCTTCTCCCAAGCTCTATGTATGATCTATTTAGATTTGGAGAATGGAAGCCCATAATAGTAACCCTACAATTAGCAGATCGATCAGTTAAGGTGGCTCATAGAATGTTGGAAGATGTGTTAGTGAAAGTGGATGAATTTTATTTTTCTGTGGGTTTTTTGGTGCTAGATATGAAATCAAGTAGCAACCCCAGCCAAATACCTATCATCCTAGGTAGATCCTTCCTAGTGATTGCCAATGCTTGTATAAACTGTAGGACTGAGGTTATAGATGTGTCTTTCAGAAACAAGAAGCTGAGGTTGAACATTTTTAACGTAGCATAGGGACCACCCAATTTTGACCATGGTGAGATCAATTTGCTAGAGAAAATTGTAGAGGACAAAACCCCTACCTCGCTCGACTCAAACCCTTTACAAGAATGTCTGATCCATTTTAATGTGGATGCTTTTGATATCGATGAATACATCAATGAGGTGAACAATTTGATTGATACACCCTATTTTTTGGCCACCCCACCATGGATTGAGAAATATGGGACATTACCTGACCTCTCCAACACTCCCCTAGCTTCCTCATCATCAGCATTAAAACTAGAGCTACTTTTGGGATCCAATGACACCTTCCTAGGGACCATTACAACACTAGATTACATTGCATCTGGTCTAACCCCTGATCAAGAAGTGCAGCTTTTAGGTGGCCATATAGGGATTATGGAATGGACCGTTATTGAACTAAGTAATATTGACCCCTTTATTTGCATACAATAGGTTTATGGGAAAACTGATGTACATAAAAAAATTTCAAGGAGCTTGAACCCGATTATGTGGGACATAGATGAATAAGAGGTGGTGAAATGGCCTAACCAGAATCCAACATGGTAAGGAGCTGAATGGTGTGTCTCAGTGAAGTGATCAACTTTTATACCTTCTTCTTATCACCCTCCATGGGCAAATGGCTAATGTGCACAATCATGTCTTGGTAAGCATAACCATACTACGTTGACTAAGCCCATCTATTGGGTGGAGCCGATCGATGAACCACCGTGAATCTTGACTTGGTTTGGCTGAAGATCTTAAACTTAACACTTGTTGGGAGGCAATCTAATATTTTATTTTTCAGTTATCTGCTTTTATTCTGTAGGAATCTAATAAAGATGACTAACTAAGTTAGGGGGAGAGTAACATCAACATTCGACAAGAGCCCATGAGAAATATGAAAGAACCTACAAACAATAGTAAATCAGGTGGTATCTCTTCTTTTGTATTTTTCTAAAGTTTTTCTCTTCTTCCATTGGGGATAATAAAAATTAAGTTGAGAAGGAGAATAACTAACAGTAATTTGAGTGAGTTCTCAAGTATGATAAAAAATAATTAGCTTGATGTACTCAAAATTTATCTTGATTAAAAATTAATTAGGCATCCTAATCAGTAATTGATTAACGATTTAGATAATTTTAGAGATACAGAGGGATAAATTATTAAGAAAATCTAATAAATGGTACGATTAAACCAAACCAAATTATGGAGTGATTCTCAAACCCTCTTCTTATCTATCTCATGAAGAATCTACTTCATGCAGGTTGGGTAGAAAGGTCGAGGCATGCAAAAGTTCCCTTTAGTATTTGCAAAAAAAAAAATCTATCTTAATAAAATAGATTTTTAGCATTTCTCACCAAATAATCAAGCCCCTTCGCCCAAGCAAATGTTGTTGTTTGCGTCAAAAGATGAAAATATAAAAAAATCTCTTGTAGAGTCAGTCTTAACTCCTAGCCTTTTTGACTTAAGTCAGTAAGTCTAAAGGGTGTTCTACACCTAATGTCCTAAAACCAACTAGTTTGAGAGTCATTGGCCTAAAGCTCACTACAATAATCAATTAAAAAGCTTTAGGGGTTAGGACATTGCACTGACTATACATATAAATATTTAAAAAAAAGAGAGAAGAGAAAAAAAAAAATAAGTGAATAATAAGAGGACTAAATTACAAGAAGATAATAAACTCAGTTCACATCAAGTTAGTGGATTTAAAGAGTAAAATGGAAAGTTGGTGAAAGAAGATCTTCAATAATTTTTATGACTAACACTTAACCACTAATTAGATCAAATTACTAATTCAATGAAGTACCTCTTCAATAGTCTGGCCACGTATCAGCTATCTTCGGAGATGTCTAATCTAACTTTTAATTCAAGATTGAGTCGGTACATATTAATAATTTTTCTATTATACTTGAGGATAAGTAAAGTTCAAGATGGAGGATGTGATGAATATTTGAATTAAATCACTAGAGACACATAATTCTATTTAGTTGCTCTTTATTTATTAAAATTTGATGCTCTTTAGTTTATTTTGTAGGTAATTAGGATTTGGGTTCATATGATTCAAATTGGACTCAAATCGGATCAGATTCAAGTAAATTAGGTGATCAATTTCCATTCCAGTGTGAATGCGACTTAACGATCAAGGTGTTGAAAATTATATCCCAAAGCCAATTATTAGCCTATTGATGATTGTACTCAAATTTATAAATTGTATGAATTTTTATTAATAAAAATTATTTGATTTTTTCATCACATTTTGTCCATCTTCTTTGAACTCTTGCATTATGATGAAGTCCTTAGGACTATATTTAATCGATAAAAGAGGATTTATTATTTAGTCTTTAGAACATATTCATGATCAAATGATATGTTATTAATAGGATGATAGCAATATCAAATATAGATTGTTGTATGCCATATGGATTAGTTATCCTCGTAACCAAAGAGTGTGGAGACACTGGTATGGCATGCAGGTAGAATGTAGGAGTACATTCACATCGAATGTGATCAATTACAGAGTACTCTACTATCAAGAGTAGCTCGTGAAGGGTATGAGTATAACTATCTCTCTAACCTAAGATCACCACGGTGACTTGTAAGCAACTCACTGTACTTTGATATCGGACCTTCTGAATTTCTAATTTAGTGATGAAAGATTTTTGAGTGCAATCAAGTACTTATCAAGTCGGTGTATGAGTTAAGATGGGATTAACTCCTCTCAATAAGTAGGAGTTAATGCATTTGTGTATTTTAATTTAGTAAAATTTTGATCAGAATAATCCATGTAATGGATTTGAAAGGTTGAAATATAATATGATCGACTATTTTAGGATTGACAGTTAAACCCTAGGTCACCTTGAGCATTAGGGTCAAAGGGATAAATTATATGGTAACCATATGCCAATAGATTCTAGAATGTTGCTTTACAATCTTTCGACCTATCCAAATGTCAGGTCCCATTGCTAGATGGTTACATCGATTAATATAGGAAGTTGTTCCTATACTACAGGCTTAGGTTCGAACCTATGAGGTCATACACATTAGAAAATTTGATCTGATCGAATGGCTGAAGAGTCCCATTGAATTGGGACTCTATGTAGAGTCCCACTAGGTTGGAACTCTGGAGAAGAGTCCCACTAGACTAGGATTCTGCTATTAATAGAGATTTATTAGTAATCAGATTGCTAATTGACTCAATTTGATTGAGCAAAGAGATTTAGATCAAGTCTAACTGAATTGAATTCAGTTTGACTTAGATTAGGTTTGATTTGATCAAGCCTAATTGCAAAGAAAACTTATTTCTGATTTGATCAGGACTTGAGTTCAGTTGATTTATAATTGGATTAGAAATTTATCGAGGTGATTGTGTTCCTAATTAGATTAGGTTTCTTCCTCTCATTGGGTTTAAACCAGATCTGATTAGATTTGGAATCAAATTGGAAACGAAAAGTTCCAGCCAACTAGGACTCTCTCCCTTGTGCAAACCCTAGGTCCCATGCCATCTCCTTTAATGCCAAAATATGTTTGAATTTGATCCAAATCAAAGATAAGGAGATAAGAAGGAAAGAGATTGGTTTTGTTTGGAAAGTTGGGTGGCACCAAATATTATTTTTCTTTGTGCGTTGAGGTGTTGGTTGGTGTGAGAAAAATCTGATTTCTTTTTCATGCCATCACACAAATTAACAAAAAATAGGACGCCCAGTATGGTGGTTGGCATGGAGATGTTTGGTGCCTCCTCTTAACCCTAAACCCAACATCTAGCAATAAAAAGGGGGTCCAATAGTTGGACGCCCCATATGACTTATAATTGAAATTTGTTTCTTCTCTATAGCTCTCTCCTCTCCTCCCTTCCTCCATTAAATCTTCTCCCTCTCTAGAGTGTCTAAGAGATCAAAAGAAAAAGAAGAAGATCAATCTTTAAAGATCCTTGTGAGCTAGTACTCTTGAGGAGCTTGATCAGCATCTATTTTTCGTATGGACCATCTGTAGAAGCCGGACATCTTTATGCGGCTGTGAGCAACCTAAAGGAACTCCTATCTACGTGATACACATGTGTAGATCAGCAATCCACACTTTGATAATGAGTTCTAAACTTGTTAGATTAGGTTTGATTAGATCTAAGGGTTAGATTTAATCTAGAGCATCGATATGATCGATGCAGATTTTTATTTTTAGATCTTAAACTCATATTTAATCATATCATAGGTCTTGACATGGTAGTTTAAATTAGATCTTATGCATGTAATATAGATTAAATTGTTTAATCTAATAAGATCCACTGTAAAATTTTTAAAATTATATGCATAGGACTGCCAATATTTCCTTCAATTGGTGTCAGACCCTCATTGGATATAATATGATTTCATATATATTTAGATCTAATTTTATGTTGTTTAGATTAGATCTAAATAAGTTTTATTTTCAGATATAATATTTGATCAGTCCTGTATATGTTAGATTATATGATCTTAGTAATAAAATACTCGGATTGGGTAATCACCAAGCCATCCGGTCATAGGAGCAAGTATGGTTACATAACCCTCTCCTTTCATTCAATGGGGTGCTCTTATGGCATATAAGGGTGCCACTATGAGATTTTATGAAAAAGAATGTGAAAAGAAGAATTTATTTTTCTATAAAATTCTAGATCTTGAAATCCTAGGATTTGTTGTATATAATACAAGTTGTAAGAAAATTAATAATATCTAATCTTAATGATTAAAATTATTTTAATAAGATTTATGATCATAAAAAGTTTAGATATGATCCTAAAAGATTTTATGATTTAATGTAAAATATTTACATGAGAAATAGTTTCAAAAACTTAACCTAAACCAATGTTGATGCTGAAACTTAATTGAGAATTAAGTATAGAATCGATTAGATCTAGAATTATGATTTAAGATATAATGATATTGCATAAAATATGGGGGCATGAGTTAGCTCAAATCAGATCTCCTTAATTGAATTAGACCTAAGGTTAAAATCAAAGAATTAATAGACTATGTAGAGAAATTGATTAAATCTAATCAAATATTGAATTAGATTAAATCAGAATTTTTTCTAGAACCAATACAATAGTTATAAATGGTCAAATCCATGTCTTTGATTAGACCAAATGGACCTTGATTAAGGCTCAATGGTTGAACCTGAGTCATTAGGCTGGTCAAATCGAAACTAATTAACCAATTGGTATTTAAGATAAGTTTGACATTTCGATTGGTAGATTTTAATTGGGAGCGGCTTACCTGACTATTTTGATGGTGTCTAAGGCAAGCTTAGCATATCCTTCCATCGATCTCACTTACCGATTAATTTGAAGGATTATGTTCTGATTAGACTGCTAAATAATTCAAGTAGACCCATACCATTAAGGTTGACCAGTGTGACTGATTTAGGTTCCATTTCAACCAGCATGATGCTAATCTAATTCAATGACTTTGTAAAGTCAGTGGGAGGATTATGGTTTACTGATTGTTCTCTTTTTTTCTCTTAATTCATAAATTAAATCTTCTAAATTATTAGATTTCTAAAATGAGATAGTTATGGTGATAACTAAATCATAGCCTCCTATTAAGTTGGATGATAATGGATCCATTAGTATGATGATCATTGGAGGCCCAAAGGTCTAGTGCTAATCTACTATTGAAATGATCGTTCATAATATGATGACTCAGTTGAGTCTCTCTAGCAAGTGGTCAGGTTAGCCGGCCAAAATCAGGCCTGATCATTTGATAGTTAGATTCCTAAGTATGATCATGTTAATAGTTAGACCTAATCAAAGCTTGTAGAGAAGATCAAAGTCAACTGAAAAGTTACCTGGGGCTAAATCAATTACTAAAAATTATTTAGTGAAATAATTGGTTAAAGAACATACCCATAGTGCACATGGGCAAGCCAGCCAAAGTTGGGCCTGGTGCAGTCTGTGTGGATTCTAGTATCCACTGAGAAATTAAGATAATTCCTCTAGTTAGAGGTAGAGACTATCAATTCGTATAAAATAATGGGAGAACCTATAGACTAAAGTTCATATCTTTAGGCTTAATTAATTCATATACTGATTAGGTTTTGATTTTCTTTTTGTGCAGTTATGGCCTTAAACTTGTCACTCCTATCACTGTTGGACAGCGAAAAGTGACGGGACCCAACTTTGATAATTCATATCAAAAATTAAAAATTATCCTAGAGCATGAGTAGATATTGTATGTCCTTATAGATCCGACACCTGAGGAGCCTGCTCCTAATGCTTGTGGTGTAATTCAAGATACTTATTTGAAGTGGCTCAATGATCGCACCACAGTGTGTTACATAATGTGGGTTGCCATAAATGATGAGTTCAATCGAAAATTTGAGAAAGCTCAGCCAGAAGACATGCTCAAGATGTTAAACGAGTCTTTTGGTACTTGATGATGTTGAGCGGCATAGGACCAGTTGTGCCATTTTCAATGCTCGAATGAGGGAGGAAGCATCGGTCACTGATCATATATTATACATGATCAAATAGATCGAGCATCTGAGCAAGCTTGGCTTTTTCTTATATAAATAGCTTGGGAAGGATGCAATCCAGAACTCTCTACCCAAATTCTACCTACCATTTCTCAGTCATTTTTGAATGATGAAACCTGTAGTGAACTACCACAGTCTGTTGGGATTGCTACAGACTTTTGAGAAGAATCACCAGCTCTACAAAGAGATGATAAATGTAGTGAGAGGATCTTCTTCAAATGGGCATCATCCCTTTAAGATAGAGGAAAAAAAATAAAAAGGTGTAAAGTGCTGGGAGTTAGACCCAGAAGTCCAAGTCCAAGGCCGATCAAAGTCAAGTAGAGTGCTTCTATTATAGGAAGAAGGGTCATTGGAAGAGGAACTGTCCTCAATACATAGCTTTCCTTGACTCGAACAAGCTGAAGAAGAAGAAGCAATCAGTTGCTAAACAAGGTAATTATATGATAACACCTTGTAACTTCTCAATTTTTAATACAATGATTTGGATATTGGATACTAATAGTCCTATTAATATTTACAATTCATTGCAGGGACTTCAGGTCAGTAAGAGATTTGGAGACGATGAGAAATTTCTGAACATTGGAGATGGAAGATCAGTTCCAGTTCTAGCTTTAGAAATTATCAAGTTTGTATTTGATTCTCACTCTATTATTCTTAATGATTGTCATTTCTGTCCTAGTTTTTTATTGAATATCATTTCTGTAGGCCTTTTGGCCAAAGCAAATTATAAGATTTCAATAAAAAAAACTTTTGTAATATCATTTTGAATAGTGTTACTATGATACGTGGATAGTTGAATAATAGTATTTATGTTGTATCATGGCCTAATATAATGTACATGTCTAATAAATATCCTAGAATAGTTGATGTCTCGGATGCCTATATTTGGCATTATAGGCTAGGTTATATTAAAAAGAACAGGATGAACAGGTTGCTCAAGAAAAAATTCTTGATGACAATGATTATGAATCATTACTTATCTGTGAGTCTTGTTTACTTGAAAAGATGAGCAAATCATCTTTTACTGGAAAAGATGAATGAGCCAGTGATGTTCTGAGTCTTGTACATACTGATGTATATGGACCTATGAGCACTAATGCTAGAGGAGGGTACCACTATTTCATTATATTCACAGACGACCTGTCTAGGTATGGATACATCTACTTGATGAAACACAAGTCTGAATCATTTGAAATGTTCAAATAATTTTGTAATGAGGTAGAGAAATAAACTAGAAAGAATATTAAAACTCTTTGATCAAATCGAGGAGGTGAATATCTCTCTGATGAATTTCTGACATATCTATAGGAGAATAGAATTCTCGCACAATGGACACCTCCTAGAATGCCACAACATAATGATGTGTCGGAAAGGAAAAATTGAATCCTGTTGGATATGGTTCGATCTATGATGGATATTTCTAGTCTGTTGATCTTCTTTTGGGGATATACACTCAAGTTAGCTTGCTATGCACTTAATAGGATTCCTAATAAATCTATAAGTAAAACACCACATGAGATGTGAAAGGGACGTGTAAGCCAGTACTCTCTCATCTTAGGATTTGGGGGTGTCCGGCTTATGTCAAATATTTGAAAATGGACAAACTCAAAACCAGGTCTGACAAATGTATTTTTATAGGGTATCCTAAAGAAACTAAGAGATATTATTTCTATCTTGCTGATGAACAAAAAGTGTTTGTCAGCCTTAGAGCAGTCTTTTCGAAAAAAAAATTCCTAGGGGAAGGAATTAATGCCTCTAAGGTTGAACTTAAGGAGGTTCAATAGGTAGAACCAACATAATCTAGCGAACCCACAAAACCAAATTTGATAATGTCAAATTTGAAACCTATTGTAGATGCAAAATTAAGGAGATCTGATAGAGTATCGCATCAACTAGATAAATACTACGCCTTTTTGGTCCGAGATGGGGATCCTATTAAACTCGATGAGAACAATGAAGATCCGATCACCTATATGGATGCAATGTAAAGGTCCAAATCTGATAAATGGAATGAAGCCATAAAATCCGAAATAGAGTCCATGAAGGTCAATGATGTGTAGACATTAGTTGACCCACCTGAAGGGGTTAAACCCATAGGGTGTAAATGGGTCTTCAAAAGGAAGTGGGGCATAGATGGAAAGATGAAAACTTATAAAGCCTGTTTGGTTGTCAAAAGTTATCGTCAGCATTATGGTATTAACAATGACGAGACATTTTCTCCTATAGCAATGCTCAAATTCATTCAGATTATGCTTGTGATAGCAGCACATATGGACTATGAAATCTGATAAATGGATGTGAAAATAGCTTTTCTAAATAGAGAGTTGGAAGAAGAAGAGTATATGATATAGTCTAAAAGTTTCATATCTACAGATGAGTCCAAAGTGTGCAAGCTTCAGAGATCCATCTATGGATTGAAGCAGGCATCTAAGAGTTGGAACATACATTTTGATAAGGTTATTAGAACGTATGGCTTCGTTAGAAATAGAGAAGAATCATACATTTACAAATGGGTAAACAATCCTGTGATTGTATTTCTTGTTTAGTATATGGATGATATTTTTTTAATCGGGAATGATGTCCCTATATTACAAAGAATAAAGGTTTGGTTATCGTCCAGTTCTCTATGAAGAACTTGGGAGGAGCATCCTATATCTTTGGGATAAAGATCTATAGAGATAGATCGAAAAAGTTACTTGGATTATCTCAGTCCACGTACATAGACACCATGCTGAAGCGGTTCAGCATGGAGAATTTTAAGAAAGGCTATCTTTCGATAGGCCATAGAATTTCTCTCTCGAAGAGAGATTGTCTGACAACTCAAGAGAGAGAACGTATGAACAGAATTTCATATACTTCGGTAGTGAGTTCTATAATGTATGCCATGATATGTGCAAGACCAGATATGGCATACTCACTAAGGGTAGTGAGTAGATACCAATCTGATCCAAAAAAAAATCACTGGAAGGTCATAAAAACCATCCTTAAGTATTTGAGAAATACTAAGGATCAGTGGCTTGTTTATGGTGAAACTGACTTGAAACTAGTGAGGTTCACCAACTCTAGCTTTCAATCAGACCATGATGATAGCAAGAGTGTGTCAGGATATATTTTTATCCTAAATGTGGAGCAATCTGCTATTCATGTTCTGTACATGGATAATATTTTTTTAATCGAAAATGATGTCCCTGTATTACAAGGAATAAAAGTTTGGTTATCATCCAGTTCTCTATGAAAAACTTGGGAGAAGCATCCTATATCCTTAGGATAAAGATCTATAGAGATAGATCAAAAAGACTGCTTGGATTATCCCAATTCACATACATAGACACCATGCTGAAGCGGTTCAGCATGGAGAATTTCAAGAAAGGCTATCTCCTGATAGACCATGAAATTTCTCTCTCGAAGAGGGATTGTCCGACAACTCAAGAGAGAGAGCATATAAATAAAATTTTATATACTTTGACAGTGGGTTCTATAATGTATGTCATAATATGTACAAGACTAGACATGGCATACTCACTTGGGATAGTAAGTAGATATCAGTCTGATTCAAGAAAAAGTTACTGAAAAATCGTAAAGACTATCCTTAAGTATTTGAGAAATACTAAGGACCAATGGCTTGTTTATAGTGAAACTGACTTAAAACTAGTGAGGTTCACCAACTCCAGCTTTCAATCAGACCATGATGATAGCAAGAGTGCATTGGGATATATTTTTATCCTGAATGATGGAGCAATCTACTGAAAAACTTTCAAGCAGCACACCATGGCTGACTCTGTTTGTGAGATGGAGTATATCGCAGCATACGATGCTGCAAAAAAAGCTGTGTGGCTATGAAAGTTCATCAATGAGCTTGAAATGGCACCCTCCATTGATGGCCTAATCCTATTATATTATGATGGCATTAGAGCCATTGCTCAAGCTAATGAGCTGAAGTCCCATTAGCGTACCAAGCATATTCTATGCTTCTACCATCTTATCTGAGAGATCATGGATCGAGATGACATCGACCTTCAGAAGATCGATGGGAAGGAGAATCTAGCCGACCCATTTACTAAAACTCTTGAAATCAAAGAGTTCGATGATCACAAGTCGAAGATGGATATATGATACTGTATCGATTGATTTTAGTCCAAATGAAAGTTGTTGGAAATTATGTCCCAAAACCAATCGTCAGCCTGCTAACGATTGTATGCATACTTATAAATTATATATGAATTTTTATTAATAAAAATTATTTAATTTTTTCATCATATTTTATCCATCTTCTTTGAACTCTTGTGTTATGATGAAGTTCTTAGGACTATATTTAATCGACAAACAAGAATTTATCATTTAGTCCTTAAAACATATTTGCAATCAAATGATATGCTATTAATAGGATGATAGCAATATCAAGTATAGGTTGTTGTGTACCATATGGGTTGGTTGTCCTCTTAATTAAGGAGTGTAGAGATACTGGTATAGCATGCAGGTAAAATGTAAGAGTACATTCGTATCAAACGTGACCAATTACAGAACACTCTGCTGTCAAGAGTAGCTCACGAAAGATATGGATATAACTATTTTTTTGATCTGAAATCACCATGGTGACTTGTAAGCAACTCACTGTACTTTGGTATCAGACCATCTGAATTTTTAATTCAATAATGAAAAGTTTTTAGGTACAGTCAAGTACTTATCAAGTCAGTGTGTGAGAAAATATAGAATTAACCCCTCTGAATAAGTAGAAGTTAATGCATCAGTGTATTTTAATTTAATAAAATCTTAGCTAGGATAATCCATGTGATGGATTTGAAAGGTTGAAATATAATATGGTCGACTATTTTAGGGTTGACAGTGAAACCCTAGGTCACCTTGAGCATTAGGATTAAAGGGATGAATTATACGATAACCATACAACAGTAGGTTCTAGCATGTTGCTTTGCAATCTTTCGACTTATCCAGATGTTGGATCTCATTACTAGATAGTTACATTGATTAGTATAGGAAGTTGTTCCTATACTACCGGCTAAGGTTCGAACCTATGGAGTCACATACATTAGAAGATTCGATCTGATCAGATGGCTGAAGAGTCTCATTAGATTAGGACTTTAGTGGAGAGTTCCACTGGATTGAAACTCTGGAGGAAAGTCTCACTGGACTAGGATTCTGCTATTAATGGATGATTTAGTCTAATTGAATTGGATTCAGTTTGACTTAGATTGGATTTGATTTGATCAAGCCTAATTATGTTTAGTTAATTCCTAATTGGGTTAAAAATTTGATCAAGCCTAATTTCTGATTTGATCAGAACTTTGGTTCAATTAATTCCTAATTGGGTTAGAAATTTATTAAGATGATTATGTTTCTAATTAGACTAGGTTGCTTCCTCTTATTTGGGTTCAAACTAGATCTGATTTGATTTAGAATCAAATTGGAAATAAAGAGTCCTAGCCAACTGAGACTCTCTCCCTTGCACAAGCCCTAGGTCCCATGCCATCTCTTTTAACACAAAAATATATTTTTCATGAAATCTTTGGGCATGAGAGAGGAGGGTGCAGAGAGGGGTGGGTGGCACTCTTGATGAGTCATAGATCTTATCTCTTTCCTGATTTGAATTTGATCTAAATCAAAGATAAGGAGATAAGAAGGAAAGAGATTGCTTTGTTTGGAAGGTTGGGTAGCACCAAATATTATTTTTCTTTGTGCATTGAGGTGTTGGATGGTGTGAAAAGATCTGATTTTTTTCTCATGTCATCACACAAATTAACAAAAAATGGGATGCCCCATATGGTGGTTGGCGTGGAGATGTTTGGCACCCCCTCTTAACCCTAAACCCTAACACCTAGCTATAAAAAGGGGGTCCAATAGTTGGACGCCCCATATAAGTTATAGTTGAAATTTGTTTCTTCTCTATAGCTCTCTCCTCTCTTCTCTTCCTCCATTAAATTTTCTCCCTCTCTAGAGCATTTAAGATATCAAAAGAAGAAGAAGATCAGCCTTTAAAGATCCTTATGAGCTTGCTCTCCCGAGAAGCCTGATCAGCATCCATTTTTTGTGTGGACCATCTGTAGAGGTCGGATATCTTTGTGCGACCACGAGCAATATGAAGAAACTCTTATCCACATGATTCACTTGTGGAGATCAACAACTTATGCTTTGGTAATGAGTTTTGAACTCGTTAGATCAGGTTTGATTAGATCTAAGGGTTAGATCTAATCTAGAGCATGGATATGATCGAAGCAAATTTTTATTTTCAAATCTTAAACCCATATTTAATCATATCATAGGTCTTGACATGATAGTTTAGATTAGATCTTATGCATGTAACATAGGTTAAATCATTTAATCTAACAAGATTCATGATAAAATTTTTAAAGTTGCATGCATAGAACTGCTAATATTTCCTTCATAAGGGTCAAGAAGCAAGCTCTCATGGGTACAGATTAGAGATAAATGAAACCAAATATAAACATGACTTAAATATCAAGGGTTCAGATTAAAAAGATCACTCTTCATGAAGATCAAGTGTGAACACAACTTATTGATCAATGAAGGAGAAGCAAGATGCTGTTGGAAAATGTGTCCCAAAGTTAATTGTTAGACGATTGTGCTCATTTTATAAATTATATATATATTTTTATTAATAAAAATTATTTGATATTTTTATTACAAATTATCCATCTTTCAACTCCAGTCAATGAAATCGACGTGTTTTTATTTTCATATCTAAAGTGTATATTTTTCATATCATAGATCATAATATAGTAGTCTAAGATTAGATCTTATATAGATGATTGAGATTAAATTATTTAATCTTTTATTTTTACTGCACAAAAATTTTAAAATTGCATGCATAGCACTACTACATATTTTCTTCAATTGGTATCAGAGCAAGGTTGTTTTGATATGAATTAATATAACTTTAGATCTGAATTTTTAATGTTAGATCTGATTATTTATGATTTAGATTAGATCTAAATAAATTTATTTTCAGATTTGAGTATCATCTATTTAGATTAGATGTTCTAAGTAACAAAGTTCTCAGATTGGATAATCTTCAGACCGTTCGATCATAGGAGCAAGTAGAGTTTCATGACCCTCTTTTCCCATTCAATGAGGTACTCTTTATGGTGTGTAGGGATGCTACTGTGAGGTCCCATGAAGAAGAAAGTGAAAGAAAAAAACTTACTTTTTTGCAAAATCTTAGATCTTGAAATTCTAGCTGTTGTTGTATGTGATGCAAGTTGTGAAGAAACTAGTTACATCTAATCTTGATTAATCAAAATTATTTTGATTTAAAATCATAAAAAATTAGATTTGATCTAAAAGATTTTATGATTCCATGTAAAAAGTTTACATGAAAATTATTTTTAAAACTTTAACCATGTTGATGCAAAACTTAATTGAGAATTAAGTGTCAAGTTGATTGGATCTAAAATTATGATTTGAGATCTAATGACATTGCATAAAATATGGGGCATGGGTTAGCTCAAATCAGATCTTTCTCTTTAATTAAGTTAGACCTAAGATTAGAATCAAATAATTGATTGACCATATAGAGAAATTGATTAAGTCTAACCAAATATTGAATTAGATTAATCATGATTTCTCTAATACAATGGTTGTAGATGGTCAAGTCCATGTCTTTGATCAGACAAAATGGACCTTGATTGTGGCTTAGTGGTTGAACCTGAATCATTAGTTTGATCAAATCAAAACTAGTTAACCAATTGATGGCTAAGATAAATTTGGCATTTCGATCGATGGTTTTTAATTGGGAGCGGCTTATCTGACCACTTCGATGGTGTCTAAGACAAGCTTAGCAAACCCTCCCACCGATCTCACTTATCTAGCCAATTTGATGAATTAGATTTTTATTAGATCACTAAGTGATTTGAGTTAGCTCATGTCATTAAGATTGATCAGTGTGACTGATCTAGGTGCTAGTTCAATCAGCATGACCTAACCCGATTCAGTGACTTGGTGAAGTCAGTGGGAGGATTGTGGTCTACTGATTGATCTCCTCTTCTCTCTTCTTCTCTAAATTGATTAGATCTTTTAAATTATTAGGTCTCTAAAATAAGCTGGTTATGGTGATAACTAGATCATAGTCTCCTATTAAGATGAATGATAAAAGGTCTATTATTTCTGATTGACACTGCAAGCGCCATCCATCTGGTGTTCCCTCTGAGTAGATTCATGTTAATAGTTTGACCTAACCAGAACTTTCAGTGGAGGCCCATCGTCTACTGAAATGAAATCTAGGGCTAAATCAATTATTAGAAGTTGTTTAGAGAAATAATTAGTTGAAAACCTACTCATAGATGTATATGAGTTGACCGAGCCATCTCGGGCCTATATACAGTCTAGGTGGATTCTAGTATCCGCTAAGAAATTAAGATAATTTTTTGAATTAGAGGTAGAGGCTATCAATTCGTATAAAATAGTGGGAGGACCTTTGAACTAAATTCAAAATTTTTAGGATTAATAAATTCATATACTAATTAGATTTTGTGTTTTCCTTGTGTGTGCAGTTATGGCCTTAAACTTGTCGCTCCGATCACTGTGGGACAGTGAGAAGCTAAGCAGACTGAATTTCGATAACTGGTATCAAAAACTAAAAATAGTCTTGAAGTACGAGTAGATTCTTTATGTGATTACTAATAAATGATATATTTTTATATTTATTATAGGTATTTTTGGTAATTTATAGTGCTAACATCTTCTTAAAAATACTAATTTCATGAATTTATTGAATTTTCTTAAAAAATAAGTGATTTTGAAAAAAAATATAAAATTAGATATATTTATAAAAAAATAGATGTTAATTTAATTGAGCAATTTAAGCACCAAAATGAAGAAAAATTTTTGAAAAATTTAATATATATTTTTTCTAATTTTTCAGATAAAAATTAGAAAAAAAATGGAGCTAAAATATCCTAAGAAATAAAAAATATTACCTCCAGTGCACGGTGGACCGACGGTCGGTCCACAGAGCCAGGGCACGGTCCACAGGAATAGTTACGCGGTCCACAGGTGCGGCTCACAGCGAGAGAAAGATCTGGGCATGATCCAACGACTGAGATTCAATCAGACCCAGATCCGACAGTTCAGACTCGTTGCCGACTTTGAATAGGACTCTTTTGCACGATCCGATGGCCCAGAAGCAATCCATCACGTGATCCAACGGCTGTTATCATTTTTGACTTTGAATAGGACTCTTTTGCAGGATCCGACGGCCAGAACTTCATCAGAACCCAGATCCAATGGCTGACATTTGATCCGACCCTGATAAGGATTATAACTCTGATTTTTTAGCAGATCTGGGTGGTCCAAGCTCTATCCGACGGTCAGGAATATTCCTAAGAAGATTAATATGATTTCTAAGGATTTTAGGACTCCTTTTCCCACCAAAAAATTATGAAAAATTCATCTATAAATAGGGGTCCGGGAATAAGCTTTGGAAGCAGAAAAATTGAGTAAAAAATATAGAAAAAAAAAATAATAAAATAGCTTTAGGGACCCAAGGAAAAAAAGGAGAAAAGCCGGTTCGCTCTATGGAGTACGACGGAAGATGGAGAGATTATCAACCATCTTCCCGATGAGGCTTGACTGATCAACTTCAGATCCTTGTTACAGTTTTATTTTTATTTTATTTTATTATTTCTTTTAAATTTCTTGTATTTGAATTTTAATTTTAATTAATACAAAATTTATTTTTCTGTACTTTAAATTCCTGTCTTTTTTTTTTTGCACGTAGATGCTAGGATCTAATTAGTAGATCTTAGTACCAATTTATTTTTATACTTTTTAAATTTTTATTATTTATTTTTATTACAAGTAGATGCTAGGATCTAGTTAGTAGATCTTAGTACCCAATTTATTTTTCGTACTTTTAATTTTTATTTTCTGACTTAAATTACTTTTTCCAAACTTTTATTTTTTTTTTTTATAAAATCAAAGATTTCAAATCAAAATCCTACTTTCTCTGTGGATTCGACCTGACTCACTGCTTTCTATATATTTTTAATTTTTATTGAAGTCAAAATTTGATTGATAATCACGGTGTCCCAACGACAGCATCTTGATCGCATCAATTTTTGGCACCGTTGTCAGGGAAGGCAACAATTTTAATGTTTGATTTCTTTGATTTCTTTGATTTTCTTATAAATTTAACTTACTAACTTTTCTATTTTTTTTATCTTTGTGCAGAAAAAAATTCAAAAAATTCAAAAAAGAGATAGAAAGCTTTCAATTTTGCTTGGTGAGATCAATCCTAACCCTAGTTTAACTAATTTTTTTAGTATTAATTACTATTTTTTAATTAATCTAAAATTCATCCACATAAACCTAATAAAAATTGCATGACAAGAGTAGAAACTTAATTTTAGGAGCATTCATCATTATAGATTTATTTTTGGTGATCGCTGGAGACAAGGTAAGCTTTCAAGTTTTATTAGTTTCATGCATCTAATTTAGTTGCATAGAACTCCTTGTTTGAAATTGGTTGTGCATATTCATCTCAAATCAATTTAAGGGCAACACCCATAACAAGATAAGATAAGGATTTCATCACCCTTTCTTGGCCCAAAAACAACCAACCAGCATCACGCATTAACCCAAATCTAACTAAAATCAAGTAGACATTGGCCCCTAGGATCAATTGAGTTCAATTTGAGTATTTTGTTGAAGTCAAGTGTAAAGTAAGTTCGAACTCACTCCTGAAACTGGTGTCTAAGGCTAGAGGTTACAAAGGCTCTGCCTAAGTGGACTCATGGTTATTTAATTGGTTCTGTTAGCTTACCTGGCCAATTCAATTGGTGTCTAAGGCAAGCAACAGGGGGACTCCCACGATCCCACCTCTTACCTGGCTAGTTGAAGGAAGTGAGAACAAACCCAATTTGCATTTAAGCTAAGCCACTCTACATCGAACTGTTAGGTCTAAGAAACCCGTAGGTGTCTAGGTTTAACTGTTTGCTAACTTGATTGTAATTAACACTTAACCACAACTAATTCTTCTCATCTTACATCTTTAGGTCTAAGATTTTTCTTAAGGATCTCACCTTTAAAACTTTTCTCTTTCTTTCTTTTCTCTTCTTTTTCTCCTCCTTCTTAAAAAAAAAAAATCTCAACAACACACATAATAAGGTTTGCACTAATACATGCACGGTATAATTTTTTCTGACCTAGTTGAACCTAATTCTAAAATTGAACGACTGATCCATGCTAAACATGATAATCAAATGGCTAGAAATTCTAAGAACCACCTAGGCAGATGAAAGAATATTTTATTTCTTCCACCTATAATCCATCGATGTTCCCATCATTCTATGGGATCAAATATTCAGACTCTAGTCCTAAGGCCGATCTGAACCTAATAGCCCAAAGATTAGATAAAGTCGACCTTCTTGCCCAGAAATTTGATCAGTTCCTAGTATTAGGTCAACAATCTCCTACACAATACACACCACCACCTAATTATCAAGAGATTTGTTCTATCTGTACTAGCCCGGCCCATCATATTAGTGAATGTCATACGGCTGCACAGTTTTCACCTTTCATCCAAGAACAAGTTCAAGCTGCTCAAGGTTACTCTAATCTTATCAATGATCCGTTCTTAAATGCATATAACCAAGATTGGAAGAATCATCCTAATTTTTCTTGGAGACCCCAACAGACTCAGGCTCAGACCCAAATTCTTCCTTTGCAAAACTTTCAGAGTAGGCCCCAATATCAAAACTATGCTTATAATAGTGGTCAACCTATCCAGCCATCCTATTACAATCAGCCATTATACCCACCTCCTCAACAGATCAATCTAGCCAATGATAGATTTAGCCAACTTCAACAAATGATCATGATCCAACAGTAATCTCTCGCTAGGCTAGAAGCATAAATAGATCAATTAATTAAATCTACCATGAGGAGAAAACTAGGTCAATTGCCAAACGAACAAATATCGAATTTTGAAAATGATCCACCCATCCACCAATCACCTGGACCTAGTCATCAATCCAATGGCCCACCTAAGAATCCCTAATTTGAAAGTGACAATACAATTTCTGAGCTTAAAAGTGATAGGATTCTTAAGGACTCATACCAAGACCAGATGAGTGAGGCTAGTACTGATGCTAGCCAAAAAGAGAATTTAGAAGAGGAGATTAGTACTGAGACTAACCTAATAGAAGAATCTGAGCTTAGTACTGATGCTAATCTAAGTGAAGAAAAGAAGAGAATGGATGTGTTACCCAAGATATATCCATCAAGAGTTTCATTTTCTTCAGCCTTAAAAGCCAGTTCTTCCACTTTAAAATTACCATCTCCTTCAGAATTAAACTTATCTTTGATCACACTTGAGAATACATGTTTAGAATCAAATGACATCTTTCCAGTACCCATTACATTGAACTTAACTCCTAAACTAAAAATTCAATTCATGAGTATTTTAGAAGAACAAATAGGAGAACTTCTCAATAAACAAGGATCTAAAAATTATCTTACTACAATTAAGAATGGAGATGTAAAATATTTTCTGAAGATTGGCAATAAAATACTGAAATTTATCATAGGCCATCTTCATAATATTGGCAATCTAAAACCATTGAAATTTTTCAATTCAATATTTGACACGGGATAGGTGAGAAAATCAGCATGGTCTGGCTGAAGACGGTAAACTTAGCACTTCCTGGGAGGCAACCCAGTTTTCAAATTTTTAATTTTTAATTTTATACTTTTTGCTATCTTTTGTATTTTATTTAGGTCAATCAAGTCTTACTTAGTGTCTTTTGTAGGAATCTAATAATAATCTTGGCTAAGTTGGGGGGAGAATCAATTTTGAAAAGACTTCTGGATCAGATGATATCTCTCCTTTTCTTTCTCTTTACATGCACTGTTCATATTTTCTACTCCATTGAGGACAATGTTGATTAAGTTGGGGGAGAGAATAAAATTTTTTTAAGTCCTCAAGTAAGTTAGTATTTAGTATTTAAGCATCTGATTACACTTAAGAATCGAGTTAAACCAAGCATTTTTTTTAAAAAAAAGAAAATTGATGTATAGATCAGAGAGTTTGTGAGATATTGAGGGATCAAATATTAAGAAAACTCAATAAAGAGTTAAGTTTAGAACTTAAATAGTCTTCTTTGAGCATTTCTAAATTTTTCTACCAGCATCAAAGAAGAGTTTACTTTCTATGGATTTGTGTAGAGTAACTATACATTTCTTCATATATTTTCCTGCAAAAAAAAATAAAAAAAAGTTTTCAAGTACTTCATGCTGAGTAACCGGGCCTCTTTACCTAAGCAAGCATTGAGTTTCGCGTCAAAAGGTATGAAGGGCAAAGAAGCTTTGTTGTAAAGCTAGTTTTAACTTGTAGCCTGTTTGATTCGAGCAAGTAGGTTCGAGGGTATTTTATACCTAGTGCCCTAAAGCCATCTGGTTTGGAAGTCATTGACTGAAAACTCGTTACATGGGTCAAACAGAAAGCTTAAGGGATTAAGACACTCAATAGCGGTACAATGTTAAAAAAAAAAATTAATCAATAAATGAAGGACAGAAATAACAATATACTTGTCTATATAAAGATTAATGATTTGGAGATAAAGGTAGGGATAATTTGAAAAAGTTCAGAAAAAGTTTAGTGTTCTTAGTTTAAACTCTCATATTGACTAGTATTAATACCCCAATGACATACTTCATTTACACTCTACTGAACATCAGTGGCCTTTTTGAAAAATTATTTGATGAAATTTGAGATTTTAAGTTTAAAGGTACTTGATTCTAAATTCTTTCTTTACTCGACGACGAGCAAAGTTCAAGTTGGGGAGTGTGATAAATGATATATTTTTATATTTATTATAGATATTTTTGGTAATTTATAGTGCTAACATCTTCTTAAAAATACTAATTTCATGAATTTATTGAATTTTCTTAAAAAATAAGTAATTTTGAAAAAAAATATGAAATTAGATATATTTATAAAAAAATAGATGTTAATTTAATTGAGCAATTTAAGCATCAAAATAAAGAAAAATTTTTGAAAAATTTAATGCATATTTTTTCTAATTTTTCAAGTGAAAATTGGAGCAAAAATAGAGCTCAAATATCCTAAAAAATAAAAAATATTACCTCTGGTGCACGGTGGACCGGTCGGTCAGTCCACAGAGCCAGGGCATGATCCACAGGAATAGTTACGCGGTCTACAGGTGTGGCTCACAGTGAGAGAAAGATCTGGGCGCGATCCAATGATTGAGATTCAATCAGACCCAGATCCGATGGTTCAGACTCATTGTCGACTTTGAATAGGACTCTTTTGCACGATCCGACGGCCCAGAAGCAATCCATCATGCGATCTAACGGCTGTTATCGTTTCTGACTTTGAATAGGACTCTTCTGCGTGATCCGACAGTCAGAACTTCATCAGAACCCAGATCCAACGGCTGACATTTGATCCGACCCTGATAAGGATTATAACTCTGATTTTTTAGCAGATCTGGGCGGTCCAAGCCCCATCTGATGGTTAGGAATATTCCTAAGGAGATTAATATGATTTCTAAGGGTTTTAGTACTCCTTTTCCCATCAAAAAATTATGAAAAATTCATCTATAAATAGGGAATCTAGGAATAATCTTTGGGAGTAGAAAAATTGAGTAGAAAATATAGAAAAAAATAAAAAAAAATAAAATAGCTTTAGGGACCCAAGGAAAAGAAGGAGAAAAGCCGGTTCACTCTACAGAGTACGATGGAAGATGGAGAGGTCATCAACCATCTTCTCGATGAGGCTTGGCTGATCAACTTCAGATCTTTGTTACAGTTTTATTTTTATTTTATTTTATTATTTCTTTTAAATTCTTTGTACTTGAATTTTAATTTTAATTAATATAAAATTTATTTTCCTACACTTTAAATTCTTATTTTTTATTTTTTTGCACGTAGATGCTAGGATCTAATTAGTAGATCTTAGTACCAATTTATTTTTATACTTTTTAAATTTTTATTATTTATTTTTATTGCAAGTAGATGCTAGGATCTAGTTAGTAGATCTTAGTACTCGATTTATTTTTCATATTTTTAATTTTTATTTTCTGACTTAAATTGCTTTCTCCAAACTTTTATTTTTTTTTGTAAAATCAAAGATTTCAAATCAAAATCCTGCTTTCTCTGTGGATTCGACCTGACTCACTATTTTCTATATATTTTTAATTTTTATTGAAGTCAGAATTTAATTGATAATCACATTGTCCTAATGACAGCATCTTGATCACATCAATTACGGATCTGGAATCTGAGGAGCCTGCTCTCAACACTCGAAGTGCGGTTTGAGATACTTATTTGAAGTGGCTCAACGATCGTACCATAGTTCATTGCATCTTGTGGGCCTCCATGAACGACGAGTTCAGTTAGAAATTTGAAGAGGCTCAGCTAGAGAAAATGCTTCAAGTGTTGAGAGATTTATTTGGTACTCCTGATGACGTTGAGCAGCACAAGACTAGTTGCACCATTTTCAACGTTCGAATGAGGGAGGATGCATCTGTTATCGATCATGTATTGTGCATGATCAAACAAATTAAAAACTGAGCAAACTCAGCTTCCTCTTGCATAAATAGCTGGGAAAGAATGCGATCCTGAACTCTCTGCTCAAGTCCTACCTACCATTTCTCAGTCATTTTAGAATGATGAAGCCTGTAGTCAACTACCACAGTCTATTGGGATTGTTATAGATTTTTAAGAAGGATCACTAGCTCCACAAGGACATGGTGAATTTAATGGGAGGATCTTCTTCAGATAGTCATCATCTCTTTAAGAAAGAAAAAAAGAATAAGAATAAGAAGGTGCCAGGTGCTGGGAGTCAGTCTCAGAAATCCAAGTTAAAGACTGATCGAAGTCAAGCAAAGTGGTTCTTTTGTAAGAAGCAGGATCACTGAAAGAGGAACTGTCCTCAGTATAAAGCTTCTCTTGATCCGAATAGGCTAAAGAAGAAGCAACAATCGATTACTAGATAAAGTACTTATGTGATAACACCTTATAACTTCTCTCTTATTGATATAACAACCTGGGTATTAGATACCAGAAGCCCTATTCACATTTGCAATGCATTGCGGGATCTTTAGGTCAGTAGGAGATTTGAAGAAGGTAAGAGATTTCTGAATGTTAGAGATGGAAGATCAGTTTCAGTTCTAGATTTAGGAATCATCAACCTTGTATTTGAGTCTCTGTACATTATTCTTGATGAGTGTTATTACTGTCCTAGTTTTCTTTTGAATGTTATTTCTGTAGGCCTTTTGGCCAAGTCTAATTATGAAATATCAATAAAGAAAATCTTTTGTGATATCATTTTGAATGGTGTTACAATTTTGCATGGATAGTTGAATAATGGTATCTATGTTGTATCTGGCCTAATGTAATGTACATTTCAAATAAACGCCTTAGAATAGATGATGTCACAGATGCCTACCTTTGGTATTATAGGCTAGGTCATATCAACAAGAACAGGATGAACAGGTTAGCTGAAGAAGAAATTTTTGATAAAGACGATTATGAATTACTACCTACTTATGAGTGTTATTTGCTTAGAAAGATGACCAAGTCACCTTTTACTGGAAAAGGTGAACAAGCCAGTGATGTGTTGGGTCTAATACATACTGATGTATGTGGACTCATGAGCACATATACCTGAGGAGGGTATAGCTATTTTATTACATTCATAGATGATCTATCTAGATATGGTTAGGTCTACTTGATGAAATATAAGTCTGAATTATTTGAAATATTCAAACAGTTCCATAATGAAGTAGAGAAATAAACTAAAAAAAGTATTAAAACTCTTCGATCTGATCAAGGGAGTGAATACCTCTCCAGTGAATTTCTGACATATCTAGGAGAGAATGAGATTCTCTAATAATGAATCCCTCCAAGGACACCACAGCATAATGGCATCTCAAAAAAAAAAAAATCGAACCTTGTTGGACATGGTTCGATCCATGATGGGGTTTGCAACTCTACCGATCTCTTTTTAGGAATATGCATTTGAAACAACCTATCTTATACTCAATAATATTTCAAGCAAGTCAATTAGTAAGACACCATATGAGATATGGTCTGGACGTAGGCCGAACCTCTCTTACTTCAGGGTCTGGGGGTCTCCGGCTTATGTTAAATGATTGCAAACTGATAAGCTCAGTCTTAGGTCCGATAAATATAATTTTATAGGATACCTCAAGAAAATAAGGGGATATTACTTTTACTTGCTGAACAAAAGATGTTTGTCAGTAGTAAGGCATATTTTTTGAAAAAAAAAATTCTTTAGTGAAGGAATAAGTGCCTCTAAAATTGAGCTTGATGAAGTTTGATAAGTAGAAGAACCGACACCATTGATTAAATCTAAACCAAATTTGATGAGATCAAACCCAAAGCCCAATACACAAATATCCTTAAGGCGATCTGGTAGAGTACCGCGTCAGTCAGATAGATACTTAGGTTTCTTGGTTCGAGATGGGGATCCTATTGAACTCGATGAGAACGATGAGGATCCAATCACCTACATGGATGCAATGCAGAGGTCCAACCCTAATAAATGGCTTGAAGCTATGAAATTCAAGATAGAGTCCATGAAGGTTAATGATGTATGGATATTGGTTGACCCACCTGAAGGGATAAAATCCATAGGATGTAAGTGGGTCTTCAAAAGGAAGAGGGGCACAGACGAGAAGGTGGAGATCTATAAAGCCCATTTGGTTGTCAAGGGTTATCGTCAATATTTTGGTATTGACTATAATGAGATATTTTTCTCTGTGGTAATGTTCAAGTCCATTCGGATCATGCTTGTGATAGCAGCATACCTAGACTATGAAGTCTGACAAATGGATGTGAAGATAGCTTTCCTAAATGGAGAGCTGAATGAAGAAGTGTATATGATATAATTTGAGGAATTCACATCCACAGATGAGTACAAGGTGTGCAAGCTTTAGAGATCCATTCATGGATTGAAGTATCTCAGAGTTGGAACATATATTTTGATAAGATGATCAGAATGTATGACTTTGTTAGGAATAGAGAGGAACCCTACATATATAAGTGGGCTAATGATTCAATAATTATATTTTTTATTTTGTATGTGGATGATATTCTCTTAATCAGAAATGATATCCCTATATTATAAGAAATAAAAATATGATTGTCGTCATAATTCTCCGTGAAGGATTTAGGAAAAGCAACCTACATCTTAGGGATGAAGATCTATAGGGATTGATCTAAGAGGCTACTCGAGCTCTCTTAATCCACGTACATAGATATCATACTGAAATGATTCAGCATGAAGAATTTCAAGAAAGTCTATTTTTTGATAGGCCATGAAATTTCTCTTTCAAAAGGAGATTGTCTGATAATTTCTCAAGAGAAAGAGCATATGACTAGAGTTCCATATGCTTCGATAGTAAGTTCTATTATGTATGCCATGATATGTACGAGACCAGACGTAACATACTCACTAGGGGTAGTGAGCAAATACCAATCTAATTCAGGAGAGAACCATTAAAAGGTCGTAAAGATCATTCTTAAGTATTTGAAAAATATTAAGGACCAGTGGCTTGTATATGGTGAAACTGACTTGAAACTAGTGGGGTTTACCGACTCCAGCTTTTAGCAGACCATGACGATAGTAAAAGTGTGTCAGATTATATTTTTATCCTAAACAGTGGAGCGATCTACTGAAAAAGTTTCAAGCAATACACTATGATAGACTTTGTTTGTGAAGCAGAGTATATCGCGGCATCCGATGCTGCGAAGGAAGTTGTATAATTACGAAAATTCATCGACGAGCTCGGAGTGGCACCCTCCATTGATGGCTTTGTTTTGTTATACTATGATAATACTGGAGCCATTGCTCAAGCCAAGGAGCTGAGGTCTCATCAGCGCACCAAGCATATTCTGCGCCGCTATCACCTTATCTGAGAGATCATGGATTGAGGTAACGTCGACCTTCAGAAGATCGACAGGAAGAAAAATCTGACTGACCCCTTTACTAAAGCCCTCAAAATCAAGAAGTTCGATGATCACAAATCAAAGATGGGTATATGATATGGTACCGATTAGATTTAGTCCAAGTGAAAGTTGTTGGAAAATGTATCTCAAAGC
Source organism: Elaeis guineensis (assembly GCF_000442705.2). Taxonomy (NCBI): domain Eukaryota; kingdom Viridiplantae; phylum Streptophyta; class Magnoliopsida; order Arecales; family Arecaceae; genus Elaeis; species Elaeis guineensis. The sequence continues at coordinate 54,363,741 of NC_025995.2, read as the reverse complement.
CAATCGTTAGACGATTGTGCTCATTTTATAAATTGTATATGAATTTTTATTAATAAAAAATATTTGATATTTTTATTATAAATTATCCATCTTTGAACTCCTGTGCTGTAATGAAGTCCTAAGACTATAATTAATCGACAAAGAAGGATTTGTTGTTAAGTCCTTAAAAATATTCACGACCAAATGATATGCTATTACTAGAATGATAGCGATATCAAGTGTAGGTCATTGTGTGCCATATAAGTTTGTTATCCTCTTAACCAAGGAGTGTGAAGATACTATTATGGCATGCAGATAGAATGTAGGAGTACATTCACATCGAACGTGACCATGTGCCGAGCACTCTGCTATCAATAGTAGCTTGTGAAAGATATGGGTATAAATATCCCTCAAACCTGAGACCATCACGGTGACTTATAAGCAACTCACTAAACTTTAGTACCAGACCATCTGAGTTTTTAATTCAGTGACGGAAGGATATTGGGTGCAGTCAAGTACTTATCAAGTCGATATATGAGTCAAGATGGAATTGATCCCTTGGAATTAGTGGGAGATATGCATAAGTGTATTTTAATTTAGCAAAATCTTAGCCAAAGTAATCCATGAGATGATTTGAAAGGTTGAAATACAATATAGTTGATAAAATTAGAGTTGACAGTTAAACCCTAAGTCACCTTGAGTATTAAGATCAAAGGGATGAATTATACGATAACCATATGCCGGTAGGTTCTAGAAGGTTGCTTTGCAATACTTTGACCTATCTGATCGTCGGGTCACCATTGCTAGATGGTTACATTGATTGGTATGAAAAGTTATTCTTATGCTATCGCCTAGGTTCAAACCTATGAGATCACACGCATTAGAAGATTTGGTCAGATCTGATGGCTGAAGAGTCCAATTGAATGGTGACTTTGGTGACAAGTCCTACTGGGATTAGGACTCTGGAGGAGAGTCCCACTAAGATTGGAACTCTACTATTAATAGAGAATTAATTAGTAATTGACTCAATTTGATTGAGTAAAAAGCTTTGGATCAAGTCTAATTGAATTAGATTTAGTTTGACTCAGATTGGGTTTGATATGATCAATCCTGATTATAAAGAAAAATTTGATCCTGATTCGATCAGGGTTTGGAATCAGCTCATTCCTCAATGGGTTAGAAATTTAATAAGATATTTGGATTTTTAATTGGATTAGATTCATTTCTATCAGTGGGTTAAATCCAAATTTGATTTGGATTAGATCAGATTAGGAATGAAGAGTCCATGTCAACTTGGACTCTATCTTTATCTCCTTGCGCCACACATGGACACTTGCCTATACCTCCATGCCAAATAAGATTTGGCTTGACTTTTTTGGCATCAAAGTAGTAGACATAATAAGGGTGGGTGGAAATGATTGATGACTCATAATCCTATCTCTTGTCAAATTCGAATGCGATCTGAATTAGAGATAAGATGAAAATAAGAAAAAAATTTCATACAAGGAAGGTTGTTGGCACCATAATAATTTTTTCTTTATTTTTCATGGAGAGTTCTTGGGTATGTGTGACACTAGAATCTTTCTTCATATTGTAGAGCTTTTTCTAGAATTTTTTGGATGCCCAAAACTGGTTTGTGGCATGGTGATTATGGCCCTCTTCTCTTGGATGAAAAACCTTAGTCCTTACCTATAAAAAGGGGTCACCTCTTCCTGGCATCAAACATCCCTTCCCTTGCTGGTTTTTATTTTTTCAAAGCTCTTCTCCTCCTTCTCTCTTCCTCCTCCAGATTTCTTCATCTTTGGAGTGTCCAAGGTGCTTAAAGAAAAAGGAAGAGATCAGCCGTCAAAGTCGCTTGCAAGCTAGCACCTCCAAGTCCCTAATCTGTGCCAATCTTCGTGTGGATTTTCTTATAGAGGTTAGATGACTTCACATAGCTGCAAGCTATCTAAGGAACACCTTCTCCAACTATTGGATCAGAGAAAATCAATATCAAAGTTGTTTGGTAATATTTTTTATTTTATTTTGATTGCAATATTAGATCTAATAGTTAGATCTAGAATTTCAGCATCAATGAGATTGATGTGTTTTAATTTTCAAATCTAAAGTGCATATTTGTCATATCATAGATCATGATGTAGTAGTCTAAGATTAGATCTTATACATGTGATTGAGATTAAATTATTTAATCTTTTGTTTCCACTGCATAAAAATTTTAAAATCGCATGCATAGTACTACTGCATATTTCCTTCAGATGCTTGATTTAAGAGTCCTTATTCATGCTCCCATCACTCTTTTCTTTCTTAACTCACATCTCTAAATCCTAAAAGACCACTCCCTACTCTATAAATAAGACCTCAATGCCTCCTTTAAAGATCCATCAGCCTTCTCCTCGCCAATAAGCCTTCCCCACATCCAAATTCCCATAGCCTTAGGTTCCACACCACAGCCCTTCTTCATGCCAACCCTATTTTTTTAGACTTTTAGCCAGCCATAGGTATAACCTTTTTTCCTCAAACTCTGTTGTCTCAAATCTCCACTAGTCTTATAGAAATTATAAAAATCTCACATCCAAAAGCCCCTAAAAAGCCCTCCAAATCATTCTTTCTTTTCAGCCCTGTAGATTGCAGCCTAAAAATACCAGCAACCCTCTTCCGCCTTCTAACTTCTTCCAAACCCACTTCTCTCAATCTATTCTCCACTAAATCTTCTCCTCTTACAGTTGAAGGTCTTTTCAAAGTTTAAGAAAAAGAATCTTTAGAGTCTAAGATGCAGATCGTGGTAAAAAATCTCTCGATGGTCGGCTAGATAACCACATCTCAGGATATCTCTATAATTTTGTTTTGACAGTGTATTTTATTATGAGATTTTATGTATTTCTCTTTAATATGCAATGAAGATTTATTTTATTTGCTTATATTTTTGTATCTTTAGTTTCTTTGCATAAATTTTTAATCTAGAATAATCTATTATCCTTGGGATGAGCCGTGATCTATGGATATAGTTCATGCTCTTGAGATAGATTATCTATAGGTAAAGATCTCTCTTTTGCATCTAGATAATTTAGATGGACCGTGATACAACAGGTATAGGCCATGCATTCTAAGATAGGCTATATCTTTATTGTTTAGATATCAAATCAAAGACATATTAAGAAGGGTACCAACTGTCAAACAAAAAAATAGTTGAGATCCTGAGAACTTCTCTTATATTGAAGTCAATCTATAATTAAGTTGTTTATTTTCTTGCTCGCTTATGTAATAGTCTTCTAACTAATCAACTTCTATTCATCTTTAATTAAAGATTAAAACAACTCAACTATAATAATGCGATCCTTGTAGATACGAATCTGACTCACTACTATCTATACAGTTTTGAGTTAATGATTTATTTTTAACGCTTACGACAGTGATCAAATTTTATGATGAATACTTGAATTAAGTTACTACAGACATATAATTCTATTTAATTATTTTTTATTTATTAAATTTTTATATTTTTTAGTCTATTTTGTAGGTAATTAGAAGTTTGAATTCATACGATTCAAATTAGATCCAAATCAGATCAGATTCGAGTGAATTAGGCAACCAGCTTTCATTCTAGTATGAATGCAACTTAAAGATCAAGGGTCAAGAAGCAACCTCTCTAATCAAGGATCTAAATTAAAAAAATATATAGAAATAAGTGTGAACACGACTTGAATATCAAGGATTTAGATTAAAAGATCATTCTTCATAAAGATCAAGTGAGAACACAATTTATTGATCAACGGAGGAGAAGATGCTTGATCCAAGGATCCTTATTTATGCTCCCACCATTCTTTCCTTTCTTAACTCACATCTCCAAACCCTAAAAGACCACTTCCCACTTTGTAAATAAGATCTCAAGACCTCCTTTAAGGATCCATTATCCTTCTCCATGCCAGTAAGCCTTCCCCCACATCAAAATACCATAGTCTTAGGTTCCATGCCACAACCCTTCTTCGCACCAACCTTATCTTCCCAAATTTTTAGCTGACCATAAGTACAATCTTTTTTCCTCAAACTCTGTCATCCCAAACCTCCATCAGTTCCCTACAAATTATAAAAATCTCACATCCAAAAGTCTCCAAAAAGTCCTCCAAATCTTTCTCTCTTTTCAGCCCTCCAGACCAGTATAAAAATCCCAGCAACCCTCTTCCACCTTCCAACCTCTTCCAAACCCACTTCTCTCACCCTATTCTCTACCAAATCTCCTCCTCTTATGACTGAAGGCCTTCTCTAAGTTTAAGAAAAAGAATCTCCAGAGATCAGGATGCAGATCATGATGAAGAATCTCTCGATGGTCGACTAGATAACCACATCTTAGGATATCTTTGTAACTTTATTTTGACAGTGTATTTATTATGAAATTTTATTTTTTTTAATATATAATAAAGATTAATTTTATTTATTTATATTTTTATATCTTTATTTTTTTTGTTTAAGTCTTTAATCTAGAATAATCTATTATCCTTAGGATGAGCTGTGATCTATAGATAAATTTGTGCTCTTGGGATAGTTTATCTTTAGGTAAAGATCTCTCTTTTGTATCTAGATAATTTAGACTAGCCTATAACTTTAAAAGATGGATCATGATCCAATGGGTACGAGTCATGCTCTCAAAGATAAGCTATATCTTTATTGTTTAGATATCAAAGCAAAAGTATATTAAAAAGGATACCAACTGTCGAATAAGAAAATAGTTGAGATCTTGAGAACTTTTCTCATATTCAAAATTAATTTTTAATTAAGTTGTTTATTTTTTTACTCACTTATTTAGTAGTCTTCTAATTAATCAACTTCTATTCATCTTTAATTTAAGATTAAAACAACTCAACCGTAATAACGCGATCTTTGTGGATACAAATCTGACTCACTACTATTTATACAATTTTGAGTTAGTAATTTATTTTTGACACCTACGATAGTGATCAAATTTTGACACCATTATCGAAGATCATGTTTTAGTTACTTTGAGTTATAAAAATCTGTAAAAAAAAATCTATTTACTACTTTCTTTAATTTATTGCTTTCTTAGTTAACTACTTTACTTATTTTTGTCTTTATTTTATTACTTTATTTTCTAGCTTACCTTCTATTCTCTTGATCTATATATAAAAGAAATTAGAAAAAAATCAGAAAAAACTATATTTGCTATATTTGCTTTCTATCTTTTATTTACTTTCTAACTTATCTAGTTTACTTAGTCAAACTTATATTTTTGCAAAATCAACCAAATCCTTACACTGACACCTTATAATCTATTTAGAGAATTAGATACTTAATCATAAAACCTAAAAAGAGAAATAAATTAATTTAATCTTGATCAATATGCCTCAAGTTTTGATAACATTTTGCAAAATTGATAGCTCGATGTTGTCGTTAGGACACCGTAATTATCAAATTAAATCTGACTTCTAAAAATATTAAAAATATATAGAAAATAGTAAGTCAGATCGATTCCATAGAGATGGCAGTACTGATTTAAAATTTTTGATTTTTTTAAAAGAAAAAAATATGAGAAAATAATTAAAATAAGTAAATAAAAATTAAAAGTATAAAAAAGAAACTTGGTACTAAGATCCACTGTTTAGATCTCAGTTTCAACTTATGATAAAAATAAATAATAAAAATTTAAAGTATATAAAAATAACTTGGTACCAAGATCTACTATCTAGATCTTAGCATCTACTTGCAATAAAATAAAGGACAGAAATTTAAAAGTCATAAAAATAAATTTTGCATTAGTTAGAAATAAAATTTAATTATAAAAATTTTTAAAAAAATAATAAAATAAAATTAAAATTATAACAAAGATCTGAAGTAGATTGGTATAATCTTGTCAGAAAAATGGTTGATGATCTCTCCTTCTATCATGCCTCCGATCCGAGATCGCAAGCCGAAGGTCGTGACAACCACCGCATACTCATAGAAAACTCTTCCCATAAACATGCAAGGTATCTTATCATGATATCAATGCTTCACAGTGAAATAATTAGTCAATAATTTAAATTAAAAATATAATGATCTAAATTTTAACTTTAATATCTCAATAAAGTCAACAAAATTTTATAGGCCTCACATCAAATTCAATAAGACTTTCAATCTAAAATAAAAGTATGAAGATTCTGCTTCTAATCACTCTTCCATTCATATCTTGTATCATCTTAATTCCTCAACATCTATAAAATAGTAAAAATAAAAGGTAATGAGCTAGACAGTTCAATAAGCAATGATTACTTTCAACAGATTTCATCAGGTATTTAAGTAAATAATCATTTATAGAAAATAAGCATATAGAGTTCATCAATTCAAAATCAATTTCAATTATGCAATATAATTTATGCTAAATTTATTTCTTTTTCAAAAATTTGAGTTTCTTTCAAGATTTCAATTTCTTTCATTCTTAAATTTTTTCATCAACCATGAGCTATGACCATATTTTTTCTATAGCAGGATCATAATACCGTGTATCTTCTTGCGGTGAGTTGCAAATCATCTGACAGTAAAGTCCTTCAGAATCATTGGTCTCTCTGGAGATATGTTGCTAGTCTCATTGGTGACATAAACCCTCAGAATAAATCAATTACCAACATATATGCCCCCATTGGCAGGGTCTTTTACATAGTCAGGTTGTCAATTCATATTGTTCTTATATCAAAATTCTTCATAAATCATGTTTCATATTCTAATTTTGATAAGAAAATATATAATCATGTAGTATCAAAATCAATCAATATAATGTATTATAAAATCAATGTGTTCAATCATGCTTCATCATAGCATTTCGAATAAGATATTTTTCATAACAAAATATCATTCATCCAATCCATGCATCATTTCACAAATTATGTCAGAAAAATATATTATAATTTATCGATAAATATAGAAAAAGTGAAACATTACTTATCTCAAATGTATTCCAATAATCCACATAATTCTATATATTTTTTTTCAAAAATTTTGTTTGTAGATTATATCATGATATCCTATGATCAAACATCCACAATCCTATATAGGATCAATTTCAATAATCAGAAAAGATATGAATAATTAAGAAAGATAGAATTGATGGACACCTGTATCCTATCATCTAGATTAATCCGATCATCTAATTTTATCTGGTCATAATCTAATTAGGACATAAATGATCCAAAGTTTGACTATCAAATCAAATCAGATTCGAAGTGATAAGATCGAGATTTCTTTATTGGATTCACCAACCAAGTAGAGAGAGAAAATTAGAGGAGAAAGAACTCATGAGGTACAATCCAAATTAATCAGATGCCATAGTTCAACATCTCGATTGGTGTGATCAAAATAATCTAATCAAGTCATGGTTAAATCGAAATCATGGATGATCAAATTAAAAAATATCCGATCTGATCAAGACAAGTACCAGCATGCTGTCCAACAATCATGGATCAAGATTCTTCATTAGAATTAGATTAGAAATATTAAAAAAAATTCTTTCATTGACTAATCTTTTTAAAGAGAGAAATCAATCAAGAGAGAGAAATAGTTTTAGAGAAAAAAAAATTTAGAGAGAGAAAATTTATCTTGGACTCTTCAGACGATATGATTCAACAAATCCGATTGATTAGATCAAATCATACTAAAATTATCATGTGAATAATTCAATAAAATCACAAGAAATAGAATCTTAAAAATATTAGGTCTGATCAAGGTGGGTGCCGGTATACTATCCGATGATCACAGATCAAAATTCATCATTAGGATTAATTTTAATTTATCATCATTCTTCTCAAAATTTTAAAAAATCTTAGGAAAGAGAAATAATCTAGAGAGATAAAGTAGAGAGAGACTAGAGAGAGAAAAAGAAATTCTAAAGAGAAGAGAAAAGAGGGAGAGAGTCTATATTTTTTTTTCTATTTATCTTCTTCTTTTTTTTCTTTTTCTTTTTCTTTTTTTTTCTTTTCTTTTTCTTCTTCTTTTTCTTTTGCTTTTTCTTTTCTTTTCCATCTTCTTCTCGCGGCTTGCGTTGGGCCAAAACAGGGGATCTCAAATCCCTTTGTTGGCTGGCTGACCGACGGTGCAGCCGGCATGGGGGCGGCCATCGGTAGGAGGATGGTGACCCACCACCCAAGGAAACACAAATTTGGTGGCCGACAGCGACCACCGATGCCCAAACCCAAATGAAACCAAAACTCCTTTCTCAAAGAAATCTGATGACTCCGATCACCGGCGAGCGTGCACACCAGCATGGGAAGAAAGGAGGAGAAGAGAGGAAGGGAAGCCGGGCTTACCTTGAGCTCTGGTGACCTCTCCGATGAGAATTTGGGATAGCATAATGATGGCTTTCACGAGAAAACTTCGGCGATCTTCATCTTTTTGCCTCGGGATTCTCAGGTGGGGGAAGGGAGAAGGGGTCTCCCCTTTAAATAGAGTCGAAGGGGAGGAGTTTGATTCCTCCCCGACAAGATTTTTTGACTCTGATTAGGAGCCGATCGAGAGAAGAAGACTCCCTATGGGAGTCTTCCTAAAAAAATTTTTTTTTTGGGCTTTTGTGGGCTGCGTAATTGGACCGGATCATAACATTCTTCCCCTCTAAAAGAAATTTCATCCTTAAAATTTTTCTTGCTTAAGTCTTCATAATTTCTTACTTGAGATTTATGGTAAAAATCTCACCCCTAAATATTTCAATATTCTAATTATTGATACCAATTTATTCTTAAATTATTTTATAAGGAAAAAGTCAATACATCAAATATTGATCTGAAATAGAACCATTCATTTTTTTATTGTCAAAATCAACATCTCAAAGATTTTTAATTTTTAAGATTTCAAAATTATGCTCTCATTCTCTATAAAATAATGTTCAATACCTCATGACTAGATCAAAATCAAACCTATCTCCTGTAAATATCTTAATTTCTGAATAAGAATTTCATTTTTTTTCAAAACACTAGCTGCTCTTAATTAATCAACCCATCATAAGATAGGAAAACATACTTATGTGAATCATACAATGACATCCCAATCAATCAAAATTCAAAAATATTTTCTCTTATTCATGCTTTCAAAGGTTGAAGATTTACCATTTCAATCTCATTCTCAAACTTTTAATATTTTAATTCTTGATGCAACTTCATCATTAAGTCATTTCATAAAGATCAATATCACCATTGTTGATTAGAATCAATATCACTATTTCTAATCATCAAAATTAATCTCTCAATTCTAGATAAGGATATCAAATTTCTCACCAAAAATTCTTAACTGCTCATGATTTAATCAATTTATTATAAAATCATAAATAAATTTTACTATATTTTCCATAGATAAACTTTTGAGTATATAAAAATCTAAGATCAAAATCATTATTCGATAAGCAATCTCAAATTCTTTCTAATAAATAGAGAATTATTTAATTCTAAGATAAAAAATATTATCTCTAAATATTCTAAATCTAAAATCAAAAATCAAGGGTCCACTCATTCTAGAATTAGGATGCTAAATATTTTTATAGCATAGTAGGTAGAAGCACTACTTTTAAAAATCACATTAAGGATATCCAAAATTTTTTAAAAATATTATTCTTTCTGATATCAATGAATTTTTTGTATCAAATCATATCATCTATCATAATTTTTTAACTCAAAAAGTCAATATTTTTGACTTATTCAAAATAATCAAGATTACCGTGCTTCCGCTGCACACTCTATTCTAACAATCAAAATTTTTTAGATTCACCAAAAATATTTTGATCAAATTATTTCTTTATCTTATCAATAGAAAAGATCTAAAATTTTAAATTTCAATTGAAGCCAAAAAATAACTTTCAATTTTCATTCATATTTTTACTGGTGTACAATAGTCTTGATTAACTCTTGAGTTAAATATCACATTTAAAATCATCATATAGGTTTACTATAATCAATATGAATCAAATCTTAATTCTCATATCAATTCAATTCGATAATTCTAAATCAAAATTTTTATAAGTCAAATCAACAAAAAAATCCTTTGATGCTCCATTAAGTTAGGATATAATCAAAACATACAAGAATTTCAAATCATTATCTTTTCTAAAGTTTCTATCATCAGGATCTTCAATATCTATCAAGTATCCTTTCATAACAATCATACAAGCCTCAAAAGATTAATTCTCTACTTAATAGATTCAATCAAAGACCTTATTAACAAAAGTAAAAGAACTCCATATCAGTTCTTAAATCCAAAATTTTAAATTGCTAATTCACATGGGTCTCATAATCTCGAATAAATATAAATCGGATCTTTTATCTTAATATAAAGATATCAATTTTTTATTAATAATCTCAACAATAATATCAGAAAATCTCTTGATCAACTTAGATATGAAATCTTTAAATTAAAATTTTATACACATCAAGTAGTCTCCAAAAGATACAAATGAGATCTATTATTTAGATCTAAGGATGATAATTAAAGATTCCAGTACAACGAATATCCTATAATCTCATAATCAATTTTATTAATAAAAAATAGACTTCTTTACAATATCTCTAAATATGCATTCATCCTAATATACCACTTTATATATGATCCACATATCAAATTCAATTTCGATAAATATTCCAATCAAGCATCATAAAAGATTTTCTTAGTCCATCCTGGAATAATATTTTATAATCAACTCTTTATCTTAACAATAATAATCAACTTCTCAACTAGAAGTAATATCATAGTATTATTCTCACATTGAATTTGAACTTACGATTCACTTGAATAATCAATGATCAAATTAATAACCATAATGCACAATAAAATCTTATGTCAATCTTTTTGTAATTACTTTCGATCAAAATCTAACTAATCATATTATGTTCTATAGATCATCCATCATATTTCAAACTTTATATGTCATAATCTTTTATGATCTTTTCATATATAATCTCAATGTTTAATTAACAATTATAAAGATTTCTTCCACTACAATCATCAAAGATCTATACCATAATATTCTTAGTGTCTATCCACTGACACTCATTCTATACACATCTTAGTTCATCCACTAATGCTCTGATATCACCTTAATTGTCACACCTCCGACCCGAGATTGTGAGCCGAAGGTTGTGGCAACCGTCGCATACTCATAGAAAACTCTTCCCATAAGTATGCAAGGCATCTTATCACGATATCAATGCTTCATAGCAGAATAATTAGTCAATAATTTAAATAAAAAATATAACAATCCAAATTCTAACTTTAATATCCCAATAAACTCAATAAAGTTTCTTAGGCTTTACATCAAATTTAATAAGATTTTCAATCTAAAATAAAAGTATGGAGATTCTGCTTCTGATCACTCTTCTATTCATATTTTGTATCATCTTAATTTTTCAACATCTGTAAAAATAGTAAAAATAGAAGATAATGAGCTAGACAGCCCAGTAAGCAATGATTACTTTCAATAGATTTTATCAGGTATTTAAGTAAATAATTATTTATAGAAAATAAGCATATGGAGTTCATCAATTTGAAATCAATTTCAATTATGCAATATAATTCATGCTAAATTTATTTCTTTTTCAAAAATTTGAGTTTCTTTCGAGATTTTAATTTCTTTCATTCTTAAATTTTTTTCATCAACCATGAGCTATGACCATATTTATTCTATGGTAGGGTCATAATATTGCATATCTTCTTGCGGTGAGCTGTAAATCATCTGGCAGCAAAGTTCTTTGGAACCTCTGGTCTCTCTGACGGTTTATCACTGGTCTCTCTGGTGACATATCACTGGTCTCATTGGTGATATAAACGCTCAGGATAAATCAATTACCAACGTATATATTCTCATTAGCGGGGTCCTTTACATAGTTAGGTTGTTAATTCATATTGTTCTTATATTAGAATTCTTCATAAATCATGTTTCATATTCTAATTTTGATAAGAAAACATATAATTATGTAGTATCAAAATCAATCAATATAATGCATCATAAAATCAATATGTTCAATCATGCTTCATCATAATATTTTGAATAAGATATTTTTCATAATAAAATATTATTCATCCAATTCATGCATCGTTTCATAAATTATGTCAGAAAAATATATTATAATTTATCGATAAATCTAGAAAAAATGAAACATTACTTATCTCGAATGTATTTCAATAATCCACATAATTCTATATATTTTCTTCCAAAAATTTTATTCGTAGATCATATCACGATATCCCATGATCAAACATCCACAATCCTATACAGGATCAATTTCAATAATAAGAAAAGATATGAATAATTAAGAAAGATAGAATTGATGGACAATCGTATCCTATCGTCCAGATTGATCCGATCATCTAATTTCATCTGATGACAATCTAATTAGGACATAAATGATCCAAAGTTTGACTATTAGATCAAATCGGATTCAAAGTGATAAGATCGAGATTTTTTTATTGGATTCACCAACCAAGAAGAGAGAAAAAATCAAAGGAGAAAGAACTCATGAGGTACAATCCAAATTAATCAGATGCCATAGTTCAACATCTCGAGTGGTGTGATCAAAATAATCTAATCAAGTCATGGTTAAATTGAAATCATGGATGATCAAATTGAGAAATATCCGATCTGATCAAGATGAGTACCGACACGCTGTCCGACAATCATGGATCAAGATTCTTCATTAGAATCAGATCAAAAATATTAAAAGAAATTCTTTCATTGACTAATCTTTTTAGAGAGAGAAATCAATCAAGAGAGAGAGAAATAGTTTTAGAGAGAGAAAATTTTAGAGGGAGAAAATTCATCTTGGACTCTTCAGATGATATGATTCAATAAATCTGATTGATCAGATCAAATCATACTAAAATTATTATATAGATAATTCAATAAAATCATGAGAAATAGAATCTTAAAAATATTAGGTCTGATCAAGGTGGGTGCCGGTATACCGTCCGGTGATCACAGATCAAAATTCATCATTAGGATCAATTTCAATTTATCATCATTCTTCTCAAAATTTTCAAAAATTTTAGGAGAGAGAAATAACCTAGAGAGAGAAAGTAGAGAGACTAGAGAGAGAAAGAGAAATTCTAGAGAGAGGAGAAAAGAGGGAGAGAGAGAGGAGAGAGTCTATATTTTTTTTCTATTTTTCTTCTTTTTTTTCTTTTTTTTTCTTTTTCTTTTTCTTTTTTTTTCTTTTTCTTTTTCTTTTTTTTTTCTTTTCTTTTCCTTCTTCTTCCCATGGCTTGCCTTAGGCCAAAATAGGGGATCTCAAATCCTTTCGTTGGCTGGCCGACCGATGGCGCAGCCGGTATGGGGGCGACCATCGGCAGGAGGGCGGTGACCCACCACCCAAGGAAACACAAATCTGATGGCCGGTGGTGACCACCGGTGCCCAAACCCAAACGAAACTGAAACCCCTTTCTCAAAGAAATCTGATGACTCCGGTCACCGACGAGCGTGCACACCGATATGAGAAGAATGAAGAAGAGAAGAGAGGAAGGGAAGCTGGGCTTTCCTCGAGCTCCAATGACCTCTTCGGCAAGAATTTGGGGTGAGCATGATGACGGCTTCCACGAGAAAACTTCGACAATCCTTGTCGTTTTGCCTCGAGATTCTCAGGTGGGGGAAAGGAGAAGGGCTCTCCCTTTTACATAGAGTCGGAGGGGAGGAGTTTGACTCCTCCCCGGCAAGGTTTTCCGACTCCGATTATGAGTCGATCGGGAGAAGAAGACTACCTACGGGAGTCTTCCTCAATTTTTTTTTTGGGCTTTTGTGGGCTGCGTAATTGGGCCGGGTCATAACACCTTCTTCCTTCAAACTCCTTAGAGCAAACTGGCTTCCTTTTCTTCTTCTCTTTGGATCCCTATACTTTTTTTTATTTTTTTTATTTTTTATTTTTTGATTTTTTTCTACTTTTTTCTACTATTCTCGGACTCCCCTTTTATAGATAAATTTTTTTTCAAATTTTGATAGAAAATGGAGTTCCAAAACTCCTCAAAAATGTCTATCCCGTGTCTGCATTTTCTGACCATCGGATCTGCTTTGAACCACCTAGATCTACCTAAAAATCACCATTTAAGCTCCTCATCTCAATCAGATTCAATGCTGGTCGTCTGATCATTCGTCGGATCGATTTTGGACTATTAATCAGCACATCAGATGTTGTGAAATGTGTCCCAAAAAGCCAATCGTCAAGCTGTTGACGGTTGAGCAACCAAGTATTGTAATTGATTTGTTAATAAATAAAAAATATTTGGCATCTTCATCATAAGCTTTCATCTTTAATGAACTCCGTTGTTATGATGAAGTCCTTAGGACTATTTAGATTCGATAAAGAGAGGATTTATCGATTAGTCCTTAAAACTGTTCACGACCAAATGATAAGCTGTTAATAAGGATGACAGCTTCTATCGAGCATAGGTCGCTGTAGGCCATATGGGTTGGTTGTCCTCTTAACCAAGGAGTGTGGAGACACTAGTATAGCATACAGGTGAGATGTAAGGGTACATCGTCATTGAACGTGACCAACTCCAGAGCATTCTGCTGTCGAGAATGTCTCTGATGGGATATAGGTATAAGTGTCCCTTAGACTTGAGATCACCTCAGTGACTTGCAAGCAACTCACTGTGCTTTGGTACTGGACTAACTGAATTTCTAATTCAGGGATAGAAGGCTTCTGGGCACAGTCAAGTACTTGCGAAGTCAGAGTGTGATCGAGATGGGATTGACCACTCCAAGAGTTGGAGAAGAATGAGTCGCTGTATTTCAATTTAGCAAAACCTTGGCCAGGGTAATCCATCAGATGGATTTGATATTTTGAAATACAATGTGGACAACCTGATCAGAGTTGACAGTTGAGCTCTGGGGTGTCCTATGATCATTTTGGTCAAGGGGATGAATTATATGAAAACTATATCCGCATGGGTTCTAAGGATGTTGTTCTACACATTCGACCTATCCGGTCGTCGGGTACCATTGCTAGATGGTCACTTCGATTGGTATAGGAATTTATTCCTATGCTACCGGCTTAGGTTCGAACCTATGAGGTCACACACATTAGAGTTCATGATCCGATCAGATGGTTGATCAACGATTAAGAATCGTTCTAGGGTTAAATGATCAATACGATTGACATTTAACCCAGTGCAAGTGTTGCAGGAGGATCGATTAGCAATTTGATTGCTAATTGACTTAATTTGATTAAGCCAATGGGCTGAGATTAAGTCTAATTAAATATGATTTAATTAGATTTGGTTTGGGCTTGATTGGATCAAGTCCAATTGGTTTATTGGATAAGCCAAGTGCAAGGAAAAACTAGTCCTAGTTCAACTAGGACTTGGGTCAATCTAATTTCTAATTTGATTAGAAAATTAAATCAGATTTAAATATAATTTAATCTGATTAAATTAGATTCTTAATTGGGTTAAGACCTATTTTAATTGGGTTGATCTAATTTTGATTTGATTTGGTTTGGAAAACCAAATTAAAACAAGTTATGAGACAGAATCCTAGTAGGACTAGGATTCCACCTTGCGCCACATAAACCTTCTCCACGCCCTCTCTCTTATTCAACTCCAATCTCTACTTATTTTGTGTGACAAAAGCCCTCTCCCAGATCTCTCCCACATTCACAAAAGGTCTCCTCTCTTCTTTCTTACATGGAAGGTGGTTTGGATCAAATCTAAAAGGAATAAGTTTGGATTTCGAATTCTATGAGATAGAGTTTTAGAAATCCAAAACTCTTTCAATTTTGCATCGAATTTATCCAAATTTTTTTTGAAATTTTCGTGGCTTTTAGGATATACATTATGCACCCTTTTCTTGTGATCCATGCATGAAAATATGGAGGAGGTGCTCAAGAGTTGGGCGTCCCTTAACTTGCCATGTTTGGATAAGCCTTGACTAGGTGTTTGACCTAGACAATGACTCTATCATATATCTCTATATAAGACGATTTTCTTTATGAAATTTTAGGGTGAGATATATATTTGAGATTCCTTTCTGCCATCCAAAAATTAGAGAGAAATATCTTTGGGTCGTGGAGATATAAAAGATGCAAGTTTGGATGTCTAGAGAGAAAAACGTGAAGAAGAAGAGGGTCTTCTTCTAGGGTTTTTATTTTCATATCTTTCCTCCTTCCATCTTGAGTTTCCTGAGAGTGTCTCAGATCTGAAACTCCTCCTTATACTTTTCATCTTTGAAAGAGTCCAAATCAAGAAGAAGGAGGCACCTGATCAACCATCAAAGAAGGATCAGCGCAGTACTAGCATACTGTGCTGATTTCCTGAAGCAGGACTTCTGATCGAGATTCGTGGGCTCATGTGGACGACTCCTAGAGGTCGGACGTGTGTGCGGCTTGCAACATCATCCTTAAGCCCGGATCAGTGAGGTTAGAGCATCTAACTTGCAAGGTAATAGATCTGATCTATTGTTTAATACATACATTAGATGTGGTATAAAAACATGTTGATATGATCAACATGTAGTTCATGCTATATTTATATATTTTAATTTCTGATTTAATGCCATGTAATAATCATGTAATAGGATCTTAGATCTAGAGATTTTTTGATCTTAGAAAATAAATTTTGATTTATTTTAGTCTTCCGCTGTATGATCTTGAAAAAGTTTCAAGATCTAACCCTCTTTTTCAAGATCTAACCCTGAAACCCTAGATCTGGTTCCTACAATTGGTATCAGAGCCTAAGTTCTTTATTACATGATTATTTATACATGCTTAGATTATTTTTAGATTAGATCTAATTTATAATCTGATTATTAAATCTGAAATTAAAATTTTAGATCAATCACAAACTGCAAGGTTGTCCTGCTGTAAGGTTTACCCCTTACAGTGCAAAGGTTGTCCTAGTTTGTGTAGATCTATCTTTAATCATAAATTTATTAGATATGATCTAGATTAAATTTATGATTTATTAGATTTAAAAAATATTTAAATCTGAAATAAAATCTCTTTGTTAATAATTTTTGTGCAAAGAAATTGTTTAAAGTTGAAATTATTTCAATTACATAAACCTGTTTAGATTAGATCTAAAGTAGTTTCATGTTTATTTCACTTGCATCTTGATTATGAATCAAACATGTAATATGGTTGGTAGAATCATATTGTAAAATTATTTTACAAATATGAAAATTATTTTTTGAAAAGCCGAACCCAACCCTCAGCCCAAAACTTAATTAAGAATTAAGAAGTTGTTTGATTAGGTTCTAGGATTGTGAATTGAAGAACCTAAGACACAAATCATAACACATTGGGTTAATGGGTTAGTGAGAATTAGGTCCATTAATTGGGTTAGACCTATGGTTAGATTAAAGATGGACTTAATTAGAGAATTGACTAAATCTAATCAATTGTTGTCTTAGATTAGGTCAAGGATTCTCTAGATCAATTACAATAGTTGTAGTTGGTCAAGTCCATGTCTTTAACGAGAACCAAATGGACTTGATCCTTGGTTAAGCGATCTAGCACGAACTGTTAGGTTGATCTAATCGAAACTAATTAAACCAGTTGGTGTCTAAGGTAAACCAGACCGGTGGTTTTTAATTGGGAGCCCGCTTACCTTGCCATTTCTGATGGTGTCTAAGGCAAGCTTTGGCAGACCCTCCCACTAATCGAACTTACCTGGCCTCTTGGTGAAATTATGTTTTGATCGGATCACTTGACTATTCGAGCTGATCCATGTCAGCTAGGTAAATCAGTGTGACTGATTTAGGTGCTCCTAGACCAGCCCTGGTCTCCCTTAAGCTGACTTGGTGAAGCCAGTGGGAGGATCATGATAAGCTGGTTCATCTGACCTCATCCTCTAAATTATTTAAATCCTCTAAAATTATTAGGTCCTTAAAATGACAAAGTTATGGAGATAACTGAGTCATAGCCTCCCATTAAGGTGTTTGATAATGAGTCCATTAACTCAATAATCATTGCAGACCCAAAGGCCTGGTGCTTGTTGACTAATGGAATTATCACTCATCATATGATGACTTGGAAGTGTCTCTCTAATGGTGGTTAGGTGAGCCAACCAAAGTTGGGCTTAATCATTCGTTGGTTAGATACACCAAGTATGATCATGTTAATGGTTGGACCTAACCGGATCCTTACAGTGGAGGCCAAAGCCTACTGATTAGGTTTCTGGGGCAAAATTAAAATTACTAGAAATTGTTTAGAGAAATAATTGGTTATGAACCTACCCTTAGATGTACATGGGTTGGCCAACCAAAGTTGGACTTGTGTGCAGTCTAAGTGGATTTTAGTACCCGCTAAGGAATTAGGGTAATTCCTCGAGTTGGAGGTAGAGGCTACCAATTCGAATAAAATAGTGGGAGAAACCTTTTGATTAAAGTCCAAATCTTTAGGTTTAATGAATCAATTACTAATTAGGTTATGGTTCTCCTTTGTGCAAATATGACCACTTCCCTATCGCTCCGATCATTGTTGGACAATGATAAGTTGGTGGGACCCAACTTCGGTAGCTGGTATCGAAAGTTGAAGATAGTCCTGGAGCATGAACGGATCTTATATGTGATAATAGATCCTGCACCTGAGGAGCCAGCTGTCAATGCACGTGGAACAATCAGAGACACTTACTAGAAGTGGCTCAGTGACCGGACCACGGTGCACTGTATCATGCTGGCTACTATGAGCGTCGAGTTCAGTCGCAGATTCGAGACGGCTCAGCCAAAGGACATGCTTCAAGTGTTGGAGGATGCCTTTGGCACACCCGATGACGTGGAGAGGCACAAGACTAGTTGTGCCATCTTCAACGCCAAAATGCAGGATGGTGCCTCTGTCACTGATCATGTATTGTACATGATCGAGCCGATGGAACGATTGAGCAAGCTCGGCTTTTCCTTGCATGAGCAGCTTGGGAAAGATGCAATACTGAACTCACTGCCCAAATCTTATCTCCCATTCCTCACTCATTAGAGAATGACAAAGCCTGAAGTAAACTACCACGGATTATTGGGGTTACTTCAGAACTTTGAGAAAGATCACCAACTCCATGAGGAGTCGGTGAACTTAGTGGGAGGTTCATCTTCTGGTTCTCGACCCTTTAAGAAAGGGAAGAAGAATAAGAAGAAGAAAGTGAAGAAGGTGCAAGTTCAGGCTGGGACATCAGTGCAGAGCCAGACCAAAAAGATCAAGCCTGATAAGAGTCTATTCAACTGGCAAGCACCCTAGATTAGATAGTGTGTCAGATATCTACTTATGGCACTGTAAGCTAGGTCATATAAACAAGAACAGAATAAACAGGTTGACTCAAGAGGGAATCCTCGAAGTCAGTGATTGTGAATCACTTCTAACCTGTGAGTCCTGTCTTCTTGGTAAAATGACCAAGTCACCTTTTACTGAAAAAGGTGAGAGAGCTACTGAGCTCTTGGGCCTAATACATACTGATGTATGCGGGCCCATGAGCACAAGTGCTAGAGGTGGATATTTCTACTTCATAACTTTCACGGATGACCTATCCCGATATGGATATGTCTATCTGATGAAACATAAATCGGATTCATTTGAAATGTTCAAATGATTCTGAAGTGAAGTAGAAAAATAAACTAGGAAGAGTATTAAAACTCTTCGATCTGATCGAGGAGGAGAATACCTTTCTAGTGAGTTTCTCACATATCTAGGAGAGAATGGGATTCTCTCTCAATGGACTCCTCCAGAAACACCACAGCATAATGGTGTGTTTGAAAGGAGGAATCGGACTTTGTTAGACATGGTCCGATCCATGATGGATTTTTGCTAGCTTGCTGATATCCTTCTGTGGATATGCACTCGAATCGGCCTGTTATCTGTTAAATAGGTTTCCAAGTAAGTCTGTAATTAAGACTCCATATGAGATATGGACGGGACGTAAGCCAGCACTTTCACACCTTAGGGTCTGGGGGTGCCCGACCTATGTCAAACGATTAGTCACAGACAAACTTGGACCTAGGTCTGACAAATGCTCATTCATAGGGTACCCCAAAGAGATAAAAGGATATTTTTTCTACCATGCTGATGAACAAAAGGTGTTCGTCAGCCTTAAGGCAATCTTTTTAGAAAAGGAGTTCCTTGGTGAAGGAACCGTTGCCTCTAAGGTTGAACTTGATGAAGTTCAACAGGTAGAAGGACCGACACCAATAGCTGAACCTGAGTCGGATATGATTAGATCAGATCCGGAGCCCAATATACCTGTACCATTAAGGCGATCCGGTAGAGTACCGCATCAGCCAGACAGATACTACGGTTTCTTGGTCCGGGACGGTGATCCCATCGAACTTGATGAGAATAATGAGGATCCGATCACCTATATGGATGCTATGCAGAGACCTAATTCCGAGAAATGGCTTGAAGCCATGAAATCCGAAATGGAGTCCATGAAGGTCAACGATGTATGGACATTAGTTGACCCACCTGAAGGGGTTAAACCCATTAGGTGTAAATGGGTCTTCAAAAGGAAGAGGGGCGCAGACGGAAAGGTGGAGACCTATAAAGCCCGTCTGGTTGCCAAGGGGTATCGTCAACGTTATGGTATTGACTATGACGAGATGTTTTCCCCTGTGGCAATGCTCAAATCTATTTGGATAATGCTTGCAATAGCTGCCCATCTGGATTATGAGATCTGGCAGATGGATGTAAAGACAGCTTTCCTGAATGGAGAGCTGACTGAAGAGGTGTATATGATACAACCTGAAGGGTTTACATCCATAGATGAGTCCAAGGTGTGCAAGCTTTAGAGATCCATTTATGGACTGAAGCAAGCTTCTCGGAGTTGAAACATGCATTTTGATAAGGTGATCAAAACGTATGGCTTCATTAAGAATGGAGAAGAGCCCTGCATCTATAAATGGGCAAAATGTCCAGTTGTGGTATTCCTTGTTTTGTACGTGGATGACATTCTCTTAATCGGGAATGACATCCCCGCACTACAGGGAATAAAAGTTTGGTTGTCATCATAGTTCTCCATGAAGGACTTGGGTGAAGCATCCTACATCCTAGGGATGAAGATCTATAGGGATAGATCTGAAAGGATGCTTGGGTTATCCCAGTCCATGTACATAGACACTGTGCTGAAGAGGTTCAGCATGGAGAATTCCAAGAAGGGCTATCTACTGATAGGCCATGAAATTTCTCTCTCTAAGAAGGATTGTCCGACAACTCCTGAAGAGAGAGAGCGTATGAGTAGAGTCCCATATGCTTCAGCCATGGGATCTATCATGTATGCCATGATATGTACAAGACCAGATATGGCATACTCACTAGAAGTAGTGAGTAGATACCAATCTGATCCTGGAGAAGATCACTGGAAAGTGGTTAAAGCCATCCTTAAGTATTTGAGAAATACTAAGGACCAATGGTTGGTTTATGGCGAGTCAGATCTGAAACTTGTGGGGTTCACAGACTCCAGCTTCCAATCTGACCATTATGACAGCAGGAGCATGTCGGGTTATATCTTTACTCTGAATGGTGGAGCTATCTGCTGGAAGAGTTCCAAGCAGCATACTGTGGCAGACTCTGTTTGTGAAGAGGAGTATATCGCAGCATCAGATGCCGTGAAGGAAGCTGTGTGGCTGAGGAAATTCATCAACGAGCTCGGAGTAGCACCCTCCCTCGATGGTCCAGTCCTGTTCTACTGCGACAGCACTGGTGCCATAGCTCAGGTGAAGGAACCCAAAGCACATTAGCGGACGAAACACATCTTGCACCGCTTCCACCTGATCCGAGAGATCGTGGATCGAGGTGACGTCGACCTTCAGAAGATCGACGGAAAGGAGAACCTAGCCGACCCCTTCACTAAAGCCCTGGCAATAAAGGAGTTCGACAACCACAAGTCGAAGATGGGTATTAGATACTGTGCCGAGTGGCTTTAGGACAAGTGGGAGTTGTTGGAAAATGTGTCCCAAAAAGCCAATCGTCAAGCTGTTGACGGTTGAGCAACCAAGTATTGTAATTGATTTGTTAATAAATAAAATATATTTGGCATCTTCATCATAAGCTTTCATCTTTTAATGAACTCCGTTGTTATGATGAAGTCCTTAGGACTATTTAGATTCGATAAAGAGAGGATTTATCGATTAGTCCTTAAAACTGTTCACGACCAAATGATAAGCTGTTAATAAGGACGACAGCTTCTATCGAGCATAGGTCGCTGTAGGCCATATGGGTTGGTTGTCCTCTTAACCAAAGAGTGTGGAGACACTGGTATGGCATACAGGTGAGATGTAAGGGTACATCGTCATTGAACGTTACCAACTCCAGAGCATTCTGCTGTCGAGAATGTCTCTGATGGGATATAGGTATAAGTATCCCTTAGACTTGAGATCACCTCAGTGACTTGCAAGCAACTCACTGTGCTTTGGTACTGGACTAACTGAATTTCTAATTCAGGGACGGAAGGCTTCTGGGCACAGTCAAGTACTTGCGAAGTCAGAGTGTGATCGAGATGGGATTGACCACTCCAAGAGTTGGAGAAGAATGAGTCGCTGTATTTCAATTTAGCAAAACCTTGGCCAGGATAATCCATCAGATGGATTTGATATTTTGAAATACAATGTGGACAACCTGATCAGAGTTGACAGTTGAGCTCTGGGGTGTCCTATGATCATTTTGGTCAAGGGGATGAATTATATGAAAACTATATCCGCATGGGTTCTAAGGATGTTGTTCTACACATTCGACCTATCCGGTCGTCGGGTACCATTGCTAGATGGTTACTTCGATTGGTACAGAAATTTGTTTCTGTGCTACCGACTTAGGTTCGGACCTATGAGGTCACACACATTAGAGTTCATGATCCGATCAGATGGTTGATCAATGATTAAGAATCATTCTAGGGTTAAATAATCAATACGATTGACATTTAACCTAGTGCAAGTGTTGCAGGAGGATCGATTAGCAATTTGATTGCTAATTGGCTTAATTTGATTAAGCCAATGGACTGAGATTAAGTCTAATTAAATATGATTTAATTAAATTTGGTTTGGGCTTGATTGGATCAAGTCCAATTGGTTTATTGGATAAGCCAAGTACAAGGAAAAACTAGTCCTAGTTCAACTAGGACTTGGGTCAATCTAATTTCTAATTTGATTAGAAAATTAAATCAGATTTAAATATAATTTAATCTGATTAAATTAGGTTCTTAATTGGGTTAAGACCTATTTTAATTGGATTGATCTAATTTTGATTTGATTTGGTTTGGAAAACCAAATTAAAATAAGTTATGAGACAGAATCCTAGTAGGACTAGGATTCCACCTTGCGCCACATAAACCTTCTCCACGCCCTCTCTCTTATTCAACGCCAATATCCACTTATTTTGTGTGACAAAAACTCTCTCCCAGATCTCTCCCACGTTCACAAAAGGTCTCCTCTCTTCTTTCTTACATGGAAGGTGGTTTGGATCAAATCTAAAAGGAATAAGTTTGGATTTCGAATTCTATGAGATAGAGTTTTAGAAATCCAAAACTCTTTCAATTTTGCACCGAATTTATCCAAATTTTTTTTGGAATTTTCATGGCTTTTAGGGTATATATTATGCACTCTTTTCTTATGATCCATACATGAAAATATGGAGGAGGTGCTCAAGAGTTGGGCGTCCCTTAACTTGCCATGTTTGGATAAGCCTTGACTAGGTGTTTGACCTAGACAAGGACTCTATCATATCTCTTTATATAGGATGAGTTTCTTTATAAAATTTTAGGGTGAGATATATATTTGAGATACCTTTCTACCATCCAAAAATTAGAGAGAAATACCTTTGGGTCGTGGAGATATAAAAGATGCAAGTTTGGGTGTCTAGAGAGAAAAACATGAAGAAGAAGAGGGTCTTCTTCTAGGGTTTTTATTTTCATATCTTTCCTCCTTCCATCTTGAGTTTCCTGAGAGCGTCTCAGATCTGAAACTCCTCCTTCTACTTTTCATCTTTGGAAGAGTCCAAATCAAGAAGAAGGAGGCACCTGATCAACCATCAAAGAAGGATCAACGCAGTACTAGCATACTATGCTGATTTCCTGAAGCAGGACTTCTGATCGAGATTCGTGGGCTCGTGTGGATGACTCCTAGAGGCCGGATGCATGTGCGGCTTGCAACATCATCCTTAAGCCCGGATCAGTGAGGTTAGAGCATCTAACTTGCAAGGTAATAGATCTGATCTATTGTTTAATACATACATTAGATGTGGTATAAAAATATGTTGATATGATCAACATGTAGTTCATGCTATATTTATATATTTTAATTTCTGATTTAATGCCATGTAATAATCATGTAATAGGATCTTAGATCTAGGGATTTTCTGATCTTAGAAAATAAATTTTGATTTATTTTAGTCTTCCGCTGTATGATCTTGAAAAAGTTTCAAGATCTAACCCTCTTTTTCAAGATCTAACCCTGAAACCCTAGATCTGGTTCCTACGTCAGATCTCCTATTCAAAGTTGGGATAAATGGTAGCCGTTTGATCTCACAATTGATGTGTTCTGAAATGTCGGATGGTGCTTCAGATCGCATCTGTTAAGTTCCCCAACCGATAACGATGTCATCCATTGTATCATGCCCCTAGATGGATTTGGACTGTCTGATCGTGTAAAGAATATGGGCCACCATCGAAGTATATGGTAAAGCATGTTCTCAACCATCCATCAAGTGTCTTAGTCTCTTCTCAGCCATTGATCAGCACAAAAACCAGTCCTGCCCCTATGGACCGTGATGTGGATCGGAGGAATTTTCTGTGGCCGCGACCCAGGTTTTGTGGACCAAGCAGCTGGTTCATTGTACATCGGATGGTTTAAAATAGATTTTTGGGCTGATTTTTGATCTATTTTTGGGTGATTTTTTATCCTCTTAGCTTGTTTTCCATTTTTCAATGTTTTTTGCTACGTACATGACGAAATTAAGCTTGAATTTGGACTTAATTGGGCTTGATGTGATTAAATCTTCATGATTAATAATTTTTAGAAAAGAACATAACAAGTATCAAATATAAAATAATAAAGATAAATATGTAATATTTTAATATTTTTTATATCATATTTAATGCTCTAATCATCCCCCCAAACTTGAATTTTACTCGTCTTCGAGTAAAAAAAGGATTTAGAGCTTAGATACCTTTTAACTTATAGTTTTGAATTTCACCAGGCAATTTTCAAAAAGGGCCACCTATGTTCAGTAGAGCGTAAGTGATATATGTCATTAGGGTATTAGTACTTATCAATGTAGGAGTTAAGCCCAGAACAATAAACCTTTTTAAATTTTTTCTAAATTATTTCTATCTTTATCTCCAAATCATTAATCTTCATATAGACAAGTGTATTGTTGCTCATGTCCTTCATTTATTGAATTTTTTTTATATATTTCTTTAACATTGTACTACTATTGAGTGTCTTAATTCTTAAGCTTTCTATTTGACCCACGTAGCGAGTTTTCAGTCAATGACTCCCAAACTAGATGGCTTTAGGGTCGTTCAATCACGTAAAGGATGTGGGCCACCATCGAAGCATATGGTAAAGCATGTTCTCAGTAGTCCATCAAATGTCTCGATCTCCTCTCAACCATTGATCAGCATAAAAACTAGCCCTACCCCTATGGACCTTAATGTGGATCGAAGAAATTTTTTATGGATCGAGCGGCCAGTTCACTATACATTGGATGGTTTAAAATAGATTTTTGGGATGATTTTTGGCTGATTTTCAGGTGATTTTTAGTCCTCTTGGCTTATTTTCCATTTCCAATGTTTTTTGCTACGTACATGATGAAATTGAGCTTGAATTTGGACTTAACTAGGCTTGATGTGATTAAATCTTTATGATTAATAATTTCTAAAAAATATAACAAGTATCAAATATAAAATATTAAAGATTAAATTTTTAATATTTTAATATTTTTTATGTCATATTTAATGCACAGATCACACCCTCCAACTTGAACTTTGTTCATCCTCAAGTAAAGAAAAGATTTAGAGCTTAGATACCTTTTAACTTAGAGTTTCGAATTTCATCAGGTAATTTTCAAAAAGGGCCACCGATATTTAGTAGAGCGTGAGTGAGGTATGTCATTAGGGTATTAGTACTTATCAGTGTAGGAGTTAAGCAAAGAACAATAAATTTTTTTTGAATTTTTTTAAAATTATTCCTATCTTTATCTTCAAATCATTAACTTTCATATAGACAAGTGTATTATTACTTCTGTCCTTCATTTATTGAAAATTTTATTTTTTTATATTTTTTTAATATTATACCACCATGGAGCATCTTAACCCCTTAAGCTTTCTGTTTGACTCATGTAGTGAATTTTCAGCCAATGCCTCCTGAGCCAAATGGCTTTAAAGCCATCCGATCATGTAAAGGATGTGGGCCACCATTGAAGCATATGGTAAAACATGTTCTCATCCATCCATCAAGTATCTTAGTCTCCTCTCAGCCATCGATCAATGTAAAAACCAGCCCTGCCCTATGTACCACGATGTGGACCAAAGAAATTTTTTGTGGACTGCAACCCAGGTTTTGTGGACCGAGCAGCCAATTCACTGTACATTGGATGGTTTAAAATAGGTTATTGGATTGATGTTTGGCTGATTTTCAGATGATTTTTGGTCCTCTTGGTTTATTTTTCATTTTCAATATTTTTTGCTATGTATGTGATGAAATTGAGCTTGAATTTGGACTTAATTGGACTTGATGTGATTAAATTTTTATGATTAATAATTTTTAAAAAAGAATATAACAGGTATCAAATATAAAATAATAAAGATTAAATTTTTAATATTTTAATACTTTTTATGCTATATTTAATGCTCTGATCACAGCCCCAAACTTGAACTTTGCTCGTCCTCGAGTAAAAAAAAGATTTAGAGCTTAATACCTTTTAACTTAGAGTTTCAAATTTTCATCAGGCAATTTTCAATAAGGGCCACCGATGTTCAATTGAGCATGAGTGAGGTATGTCATTGGAATATTAGTATTTATCAATGTAGGAGTTAAGCTAAAAATAATAATTTTTTTTTAAATTTTTTCTATCTTTATCTCTAAATCATTAACCTTCATATGGACAAGCATATTGTTACTTCCATCCTTCATTTATTAGAAATTTTTTTTTATATTTCTTTAACGTTATACCATTATTGAGTGTCTTAACCCCTTAAGCTTTCTGTTTGATTCATGCAGCGAGTTTCAGCTAATGACTCCTGAACCAAATGGCTTTAGGACCATCCGATCACGTAAAGGATGTGGACCACCATCGAAGCATATGGTAAAGCACTTTCTTAGTCATCCATCAAGTGTCTCAGTCTCCTCTTAACCGTCGATCAGCATAAAAACCAGCCCCACCCCTGTGGACCGTGATGTGGACTAGAGAAATTTTCTGTGGACTGTGACCTAGGTTTTGTGGACTGAGCGGCCTGTTCACTACACATCAGATGGTTTAAAATAGGTTTTTGGGCTGATTTTGGCTAATTTTTGGGTGATTTTTGGTCCTCTTAGCTTGTATTCCATTTCTAATATTTTTTGCTATGTACATGATGAAATTGCACCTGAATTTAGACTTAATTAGGCTTGATGTGATTAAATCTTCATAATTAATAATTCTTGAAAAAGAACATAACAAGTATCAAATATAAAATAATAAAGATTAAATATCTAATATTTTAATACTTTTTATATCATATTTAATGCATTGATCAACTTCACATTTGGATCAACAAATTTTGTGCCTGAGGACCACCCATCTGCTGGTTGTTTAGGTGACCGACGAACTTTAGTTGGCTGTCTCTCGTCATTGGTCGACTCCTTGTTTGTTGTTTCCTCTTCGGTCTCTTCTTTTTTATGTGACTTTTCTAGCTCTTTACCTCTTCTTAGTGTGATAGCATTGATTTGCTCCTTTGGATTGGTCTTAGTGTTGCTAGGTAGGGATTCTTGTGGTCTCCTAAGATCACCTTGGCCATTTGACCCACTTGTATTTCTAAGTTCCGAATTGCTGCTGCTTGATCCTACCTAAGCTTGGTCTCCAAATTTAGTATGGCTGCTTCTTGATTTTGCATAAATTTTGTGTCCAAGTTCCTTATGGCTGCTTTTTGGTTTTGTATGAATTTAACTATCAGCTCTTCTATGTTAGGCTTCTTCTCAGGTACTTAGAATCTTGGAGGTGGTTGCTATGTTGCATTTTTATTGCTCCATGAAAAGTTTGGATGCTGCCTCCACCCTTGATTGTAGGTGTTGGAGTAAGGATTATTCTGCTGTGGCTTGAAAAAATTACCAACATAGTTAGCTGTATCCGAGAATTTAGCAAAGGGATTATCTGTCTGGCAGTCATTTGTGTTGTATCCTCCTCCACACAACTCATAAGTAATGCTCTACACATGCATAGCTACTCCCTTTATATTGTTAAATTTAGTGCGAAGGACTGCAATCTCAACTGATAATGCTGGAATGTTGTCTACTCCATGCATAGCTGCTGGTCTTCTTGGCATCATCCGGTCTGTTTGCCACTAGTAACTATTTAATGCCATCTCATCAATTAGATCAAAGGCTTCCTCCTCAAATTTTCAATTAATGGTACCTCCTGTAGCTGTATCAATCATAGAACAATTAGTAAGTGATAAACCGTTATAAAAAGTTTGTATCTGAAGCCAAACGGATAATTGATGATGTGAACATCTCCTTAGCAGCTCCTTAAAATGCTCCCAAGCCTTATACAGTGACTCCATCTCCATCTGCACAAAAGAAGTGATATTATTATACATCTTTGCATTCTTGAAAGGTGGAAAGTACTTAGTCAAGAATTTTTAAGCTAGAGTGTCCCATGTGGTGATAGAACCTGTAGAAAGAGAATGTAGCCAACTTTTAGCCTTATCACATAAAGAAAAAGGAAATAGTCTCAATCTAATGGCATCATCCGACATCCCATTAATTTTAAAAGTATCATAAAGTTCAAAATAATTAGAAATATGGGCATTCAGATCATCCTGAACATATCCACTAAATTGGACAGTTGCTTGAATCATCTGGATCATCGTCAGCTTTATCTCGAAGTTGTTTGCTCGCATGGACGGTCTCCTAACGCTTGAAACTGTGTTGGCCATCGATCGTATGATATAATTGTTTAATGAATGAAGTGCTACTGAAATAGCCTCTTGTCGTTCCTCGATCGCCATATATAATCTCGGATTGACATCATTAGGATCTTCAGTTGCCATATTTCTTCCTTGAGTATGATTTAATCTATGGATTATCCTCTCTATTTTTGGATCAAGTGGCATCAAGTCACTATGTCTAGCATGTGTTATGCACTGAACACACCCTGCAAATAAAATAAAAATCAAAAATAAAATTCTAAAGTAAAGCAAAGATCGTAATTTTAATATTGTTTTAGACATAATCTCCAACAACGGCACCAAAAAATTTGATGCATGCAAATTTATTGTTATGACAAGTGCAACAGTCGATCAAATAATGTAGTGTATAAGTAGAGTATTATCTTATAAGGATTCAAAAATAAGTACTGAAAAGCACTTTTCTAAACTTTATTTAGAAAACTGATTTATAAGAAAATAAAAAAAATAAAAAAAATAAAAAAACAATTAAGAAATTGTAAGAGAACAAAAAAGATGTGATTTTTAGGATTAAAAATAAGATCAGAGAAACACTAAGGCAATCGATTCACTAACTCAATCAATATAATATTCAAGTAATCATGCAAACTAGATCAATTTTTGTTTCATGTGACAGTGGAGTTTTCTAAGATATTCACTACCCTTTGGTCCAGGCATCGCAAAACTATCACTACTTATTAATTATCATTTGGTCCAGGCATAATTTAAATAAGCAATGATGTATTAATTTCTATGAAACCCTCTAATTAAATACGCTGCATCCAAAGTATACTAAAATTACTGTATGCATAGGAATTTTATTTTGATTCAAATATAAAATATACAAATCAAGAAGCATTGACATAAAATCACTTAATCTGTATCATCTATGCCCATCAAAATAATTAGAAGATGGTCAGTAATCTAAAAGCATTAAGAACATATTTGTATACTCCTCATAAACAAAAATAATTTTAGAATCCAATCATACTGAATATTGTATTAAAAGAGTGGCTACACCTTAGCCTTAGCAAAATAAAAATAGTTCATGATAAAAAGAATAAATATAGTAAATAAAATAGAAAATATTCTAAACTCCAAATAGGGTACTGCTTGTTACTGAATTTTGCTTCAATTTCTTACTCTTGATATGAAGAAAATTTATGGAAAAAGGCTGGATGTGAAGATGATCAGAGAAGGAAAGAAAAGAAAAAAAGAGATCATCCTCTGATTTGGTCTATGTTATTCTGCTCTACAGTTTTGGATTGTCCCAGGTCTTCCCATTTTATAACTACCGATTTTCCTTGAGTCCTGGTAGTCCACAGACTTTCAAAACACCTCAAAGTCGTGTCCAACCTGCGTCCTTGATTTTTGACCATTATATCAACCTTCAACGCATGAGATCATGCCTCAAACATCCTTATCTCAGTCAAGAATAATATGGACCATCGGATCTTTTGTTGGATTGAACCAGAACCATTGGATGGCACTTAAAAACTCTTCTCTGGTTAGTTTTTTCGATCGATATCAATGCTGTCCATCCGATAGAGCATTAGAATGATTTTCCACCGTTCGATCGAGCGTTGGATATGAGCCACCATTGATTGATATGGTAAAGCATATTCCTGGCTGTTGATCAGATGTTCAAATTGCCTCTCAGCCGTCGATCAATGCAAAACTTAGCCTCCACTTGAATTCATTCCGTACGTCATGATAAAAATCAATTGCCACTGTTCTCGTAGATCATGCATGAACCCGATGTAGCATGGCTTATGGACCACGTATAGACCATTTTTTGTTCTTATGAACCGCTCATGGATCGAGTGGCTGGTCCATGGTGCACCGAAGGCCATTTTTTATAAGTTTTTGGCTGATTTTTTCTTCTTTTCTTCTTCTTTCTTGGAATACAAAATATGCCTATATTAGAATGAAATTTTCAGTAGCATAAATCAAAAATGAATCAAAACTTAGTAAACAAGAGTAAGAAAATATAGTATAAATATAAGCTTATCACTTTTCATCCTTAAAATACTTTTCAACTATCTTCAACATATTGGCAGATTTACAGGCTTGTATTTAGTTTGTTTATGTGATAATTAATGACAAACTGAGAGAAAGATTCGAAGAGTGATTGTAGGATCAATTCCTGACTCAGCTCTGCACCCATAGCAAAATTCAATTAATCTAACTAAGTGATCAGATCAATCATCTTAAGTATATGGATCTGTATGAATATACCTTTACTCATCCTGACATGAAATAACTGCTTAGATATCTCATATCTAATAGTTTTGCTTTGTTTTCATATAATTTTTTAAAATTTAGAAGTATAAAATGAACATCCATACCTTTACATTGCCTCTATAGCTCATTACTCATAGAGGCTAACATGAAGCATTTGATAGTCATACTATCATCATGCTATATCTTGTATATGGCTCTATCCTCTTCAGTAGTATTTTTTCTGATTGGATCGAGAGTAGGAGTATCTAGAATATAGGAAACTTCTCCTGTATGGGAATAATTTTTAAATTTCTCAATCAATTCATATAATTAGGTATGGTCAACTTGTTAGCATCAAAAATACCATGCAATAAAAGTGAGGATGCCATTATATACTTAAATCTATAAATATAAGAATAAAATATAAGCAGATAACTCATGATGACATACACAACTAGATTAGGTCATTTGTCTAATTGTGTCTCTCATTTATTTAGCAAATTTATAGCCCTCAACTATGAAAATGAGAAATCTTATTTTATTTCTAAGTAGAGTTGAGATCCTTATTCCTCACAAATACTTTATGGATAGTATAATAGGTATTTATGAGTTCAAGGATAGGTAACTCTTACCAATTATATCTCGTATAATTTTCAACATATCTTTTACCTCTAAAATATTTATAGATTTATAGATAGCACAATAAACTATAATATTCTGGTTAAGTTTGACCCTTCATTCCTATATAGTCATACTTGAACAATGATGTCCTTATGGATAGCATAATAAGGCAATACTATTCGAATATGCCATAAACATTATTATGTACTTAGTCAATGCCTATATCAATTTTTATAGCAAGCCTTATGGATAGTACAACAAACTTATTATAGATTTTGATATACTCTATTGTCTTAGCATGAAGGAAGGCATAGATAGTATTTTTAATACTTCACCATTATAACTTAATATTATTTTAATTAAGGGTTATTTTGACTCAAACACATCCTAACATATACATAATAAGCAAAATATATTTCTAACAATTATCAAGTAATAATAATCATGTTATTCAAATTGTAATATCATTTATATTTTGATACCAAAATCATGATCTTAGGATCATATAGGGTGTATTTATGATTTTTCGTCCAACTCTTGAGCCAAATTGCATAGGACTAGGATTTGGACTCAACTCTTGCTCTAATCATATGCCAATATTTGACTTGAGTCAATATTTTGAATCTTAATCCAATTAAGATTATTTTCAATTTAAATTCTAATCCAATTAGGTTTGACCAATTAATAATTGATCCAAAGTACAAAACACCCTTATCAATTGATTATAGTATCTATCTACCATGAATCAATTTATAGCATCCATAAAAAAATTTAGAAAATAGTAAATTTCTAAATTTGGCAACTAAAATTAGAGTCAAACACTTGATCATGGACAAAACAATTTTGTATTTTAAGAATTGATGCATATAATCAATTAATCATTATGGCATCATATGAATTAGATCTAATCTATATTATTATAATAATATATTATTTGATTGAATCTAACAAGGTAGCTCTAATACCATAGTTGGATTTTGGTTACGTAGCGGAATATGACTTTTAAAATTTTTAATATACTTTTAATTCTTAAAAACAAGCAAACTAAAATCCAATTCCATGGAGACCTTGCTGATTTCAATCAAATATAATATACATAATAATTAAGGTAAGAATTATACCTTCAAGCAGATGATGATCAGATGCCAGTATGATTTTCATAAGACATCCATGTGGATGTCCTCCAATGATAGTCCACACAGGATCGATCACAGTTCTTCCTAATCTATTGCTATGCTGAAGATTGCTTTACAAAAATTTAACAATCTTTCCTTCTCAAGGATGAAGCGCACCACAGCCTAAGAGCTTTCTAATCTCCCCAAGAAACATGCCCAATTTGTTTTAAAATCTTTTTTCAAAAGATTAGTATGCCTCTCTTCCTTAGATGTCCAACATTTGGTACATCAGCTTCTCAAGAAAACAGACAAAATGCTTTTCTATCTGTTTTCTTTTCACTCTAATTTTTTTCCCTTCCTATTTCCACTCTAATTTCTTTTCTTACTTATCTAATTCTTCTTTTTTTTTTCCAATGCCATTCCCTTTTGGAGCATCTCCTATATATAATATATGAAGGGGCATGTTTAACAACCATTGGCTATTACTTTCTCAAGCAGCCAAACTCTTTGGCTTCTGTGTGTAATAAATAGAGAACCATGTGGATACACAAACTCTTGGGGCTTTTAAGATAAGTAATATAGAAGAACTCTTCCTTCTACACGTAACTCCCTAGGCGCCATCAATTATGGCTCGTAGAATTCTAAGAGGAGTAAAATAGAAGGACTCATTCTTCCGGGTGCTAAAAAGATAAGGAGGTGTGGAGGTATTTCATCCCACATGAAACTCTTTCATATGATGGATTATGTGGCACCATGGAGAGATAAGTTTGAGGCCCTATTGACTTGGTCAAAGCTCTAGGATTTAGAGAAGATCAAACATCTTTAGGCTAGCTATTATTGGAAACTTGGGTTTACTCATGTGCTAGCATATCAATTAAACTCATAGGATTTCTAATAAATCCAATTATATTAGTCCATGATCAAATTTTCAAGTGTGTGACCCATTGGGTTTCACATTTAGCCAGCAGTAGACTCAGGCTCATGACCAAACTAGCTCAAATAGAAATAGGTTAACCCAAATACATCAATTAATTAGAACTCCTTCTAATTAATTGCTGAATTAAACTCTTTAATTCTTGTGAGTCCACAAGTCAAGATTGATGTCTAGCAATATGTCATGACTATCCAAAAGATATAAAATTTTGATAGAAATATCAAAAATATCCTTCAATGATGAGTTATCATATAATTTAATCCTTCGATCATACAACATCTCGGATAAGCTATGGGCATAGAATCATGTCAAGTCCAAATATTTATCTATATATATCTTGATCTAAAGATGATGACTCAATTGATGATACATTAGAAACTCTTTCTGATTATCATCCTGCTTAGACCAAAATTTTTTTGAGTCATCATCCTATGACATCATGTAGGATGTTCTCTCCTCTTAAAAGAGTGACTAATTCTTTGTTGACCACTTACAATCTTTATGCATACTTCACCATGCCGAGAACATCCCACACAAGTCTCAGAGAGTCATGTTAAGGTATAAATCAAAATATAAATTCATATATATAAGGTACCATGATGATCTCAGGTCTAAGAATCATTTGTACTACTTTCACTAGAGATCAATCAGTTGACATGCGTATAAAGCTCCATCAGATGTTCTCTCATTATGTTAATTTAGTGAACTCATTCTTTAATGAGTACTCACATTCCTGTATTAGTATCATTATACAAGTAATTATGAGATCAACCACCCTCTCCATTGAACATACATAGGATGTGCCAGTCTTACTGGTATCATTGATCTCTAAATCAATGATCTTATAACTAAAAATATTTTAGATTAGGACAATCAAAGATTTAGGTCTCATTGGCATAATCTCATCATGGCCTTAAAAATATTATCCTAAGCTATATGGTTCATTATAATCTTAATTAAGTATCAAAATACCGCATATAATGAAACAAAATATCTAATTTTATTAATAATTTATGTCAAATATATGAGTTAGGGATACAAAAAATATCCTATCGTATCACATATGCGATTTGCTTATAGGGTATAATTCTTTCATAGGAGTCCTACTTGCTAGGTATTTTTCAGAGAGATAACCTAAGAGGGGGGATGAATTTGATTTTTCAAAAAAATTAAACTTGTTATGCACAAATTTTAGAGTATATGAAGTGTGTTGAGATAATACGAAGTAAGCAATGCTGAAATAAGTGAGTAATTAAGATGCACTGCAAATTAAAGAGAATCTACACACAAACACCAAGATTTATAGTGGTTCGATGGCAAATCCAACATCTATATTCACTCCTCAAGCTTCATTTGGGAATTCTATTATAATCTCTAACCAAGATTATAGCAAGATTGTGTATTGGGTTCATGATCTAAACCCAATAGATTTTCTGAGCTTAGCAATCAAAATCTTTTTCCAAAGCCACTTCAAGGGTTCTTTATCAAACATAATTTAATTTCAGGCTTGGATTAGCATTTTCTCAAGTTCCAGTCCTAATTGAAACTTGTTTATAGAAGAAAATGAGAGATATAAAAGTATACTCAATAAAAGCTCATAATAGAGCAAATAAAAGTTGATGAAGCTCTATAATACCCCAACCTAGCCACCAAAGAAAACATAGTCCAAAAAAAAGGCTGTGCATTTTAAAGCATCCAAAAAAAAAGAAAAAAATAATAATGGGAGGAAGAAGACTCCTGATGGGAGTCTTCTTCTCTAATAGATTTGGATGGAACCAAACTCTAGGGCTCCTCTATAAGAGGAGATACCTTTTCCCTCCTCATCACCGGCTACCAAGATCCCTCTTCCTCTCACCATCTTTCTCACTCTATCCCTTTTTCTTGTTCTGAATTATCTTCACCATGCCTAGTGAAATCATGCCTAAAACCATTGGAGATAAGGTAAGATCTCTCGAATCATCTTCCTCCTAACCCCTCTTAGCTCTTAAAGCTTTGATTTCAAATGATTACTATCAAAAATTTGTTAGAAAAATTGGATTTCTAATTTTTCCTATTTCTCCATGATTTTTATTGGTTTTGCTAATACCATCCAATGCTGTTGATCATCAGATCAAGGACCATCGGTTGTGCCACCATGGGCCGCATCCTTGATCACCATCTTTTAGTGAAGCAAGGGACCTTATTTCGGGGAGAACAGGATTCAAATGAAACCCCCTGTTTCACCCCCCAAACAAAGGAAGAAGAAGAAGGAAAAAAAGAAGAGAGAAAAAGAAAATGAAAATGAAGAAGAAGAAGAAGGAAAAAAATAAATAAAAAAAAATAAAAGAAAGAAAAAGGATTTTCTCCCTCTTCCTTGTCTCCTCTCCCTTTCCTCTCTTTCGCTCTCTAATTTTCTCTTCACTTTCTCTCTCTAGTTTCTCTCCCTATAATTTTTTCTCTCCTAGGGTTTTTTAGATGTTAGAGAAGATTGGTGATGTATTTGAATGACCCTAGTGAAGGGATGCTGATCCATGATCATTGGATAGCATGCCAGCACCTATCTTGACCAGATCAAATTTTACTAGATTTATTTTTTTATAATTTTCAATGAACCATATTTATACTAGTTCAATTATGATTTGATGAAATTACTTTGCTCGAATCGATCGAGATGTTGGATAGTATTGTCTGATTAGTCTTATTGTATCTCATTAATTTCTCTTTTCTCTGACTTTGTCTCTCCACTTGATTATGAACTAAATGAAAGATTTTCAACCCTATCTTTTTGAATCCAAGTTGATCTAGTAGATAGACTCTAAACCACTTTGTCGATTGAACAACATTTCTGCACCATCCAAATTTTTATTGAATATCATAAAAAATTTGATTTTTATTGATCTCTATTGAATCCTTGCATCTTTAATGATCTTGATTAAATGATAATATTTAATCGAGCTGATCTCTGATTATCAGATGGTGTAACAACCTTCATCTTGACTTTCATCGAACGATACTGATTTGATCATCCTCATCTCTGTTGAACCATCTATGTTCTAATTGAATCTTGATCGGATGAAATTGGATGACCAGACCAACTCAGACCATTTGATGTGGTTACCACCATTCTATCTTTCTTAATTATTCATACTCTTTCTGATTATTGAATTTGATCATGTATAGGATTGTAGATGTCCGATAATGGGATACTACGATATGATCTATGAACTGAAGATTTTAAAAAAAAATTAGAATTATATGAATTTATTGGAATGCATATGAGATAAGTAATGCTTCATTTTTTCTAGATCTATCAATAAATTATAAAATATTCTTTTGATATAATTTATGAAATGATGCATGAATTTGATGAATGATATTTGACTATGAAAAATATCTTATTTTGAAATATTATGTAAAACATGATTGAAAGTATTAATTTTGTTATACATTATACTTGATTGATTTTAATACCACATGAGTATGTGTATTCTTGTCAAATTGTAATAAGAAATATAAATTGTGAAAAGAATTTTGGTTCAAGATGACTTAAACTTTCGACCTGACTATGTGGGAGACCTCACTAATAGGAGCTAATAATTGACAATTAATTAGTCCTAAGGATTTATATCACAAGTAGATACACAATATGTCACCAGCAGATTTGCAACAAATTGCCAGTAGATTCATGGTTTCTTAAGGACATCCTACAAGATGATATGTAGCATATTGCAAGATGATGTGCAGTATGCTACAAGATGATATGCAGTATTATGACTTTACTGCAAGATGATATACAACACACAACAAGATGATATGTAGCCTTCCGTAAGATGATACGCTACCCATCGTAAGATGATATATGGTATTATAACATTGCCATAAGGATAATATAGTCATAGCTCATGGTTGACAAGAATGACTAACAAGAACTTTATATTTTTAAAGAAATTAAATTCTTGAAAGAAATTTGAATTTTGAAAAGAAATTGAATTTGAGATGAACTATGTTTTGATAATATTGCATAATAGATATTGATTTTGAATTGATGAATTTCATATGCTTAATTTTTATAAATTATTTATTTATTTTATTACTTAATTTAATCTAGTTGGGGTGATCATTGTTTAATATGCTATCTAGCTCATTGTCTTATATTTTTCTATTTTTACAGATCTTTAGAACTAAGTTGATACGAGAATGTACACAGGAGAGTAACTAGAAGCAGAATCTCAATGCTTTTATTTTAAATTAAAAATTTTATTAAAATTGATGTAAGAACTTTTGAATACCATTGAATTTTATTGGATATTAAAATTATATTTTAATTAGTTAAATTTTAGATTTAATTTATGACTAATTATTCTATTATTCTTCATGATAGCATGATGAGATGTCTTGCATATTTATGGAAAGAGTTCTCTATGAGTGTGTGATAGTTATCGTGACCCCTAGCTTATAAATCTTGGATCGAAGGTGTGATAATTAATATAGTATCAGAGCATAAGTGGATGAATTTTGATATGTAGAATCAAAGATAGGATGAGTGTAGATGGATAGATAGTAGGTACATTAGGTTGTAGATCTATGATGATTGCAGTGTATGGTATCTTTATGATTTTTGGTTATACATTGTGATTATATATGAAAGGATCAAAAGGGATTATGACACAAAGTTTGATTTATGATTGGTAATTTGTATGTCATGTCATGATTAGTTGGATGGATGAAGTTATGATTTGTAATTTTGATCTAAAGTAACAGTGAGAGGTTTGATCATGAAATTTTATTATGCATTATGATTATTAATTTGATCATTAGTTATTTAAGTGAATCATCAACTCAATTTTGATATAAAGATAATACTATGATATTACTCCTAGCTTTGAAGTTGGTTACTTAGTGGCAAAGCAAATGTTCATTCTTTAAAGTTGCTTATGATTTGGACTAAGAAAAGAAAGCTCTTATATGATAGCTAATTAGAATATTTTTTGAAGTTGAACTTGGTATGTGGATTATGTATAAACTAGCATATTAGGAGGAATGTATGGTTGGGAATATTACAAATAAATCTATTTTTGATGGAAGAAATTAATTTTATTTTAAGATCATAGAGTATTCATCTTGGTAGAAACATTAACAATTTTAATTATCATCTTGGATTCCAACGATAGGTCTTATTTATATCTATCGAAGACTTTATGGTATATATGAAACTCCAATCCTAAGATTTTGTACATAAGTTGATCGAGGGATTTTTTGCCATCATGGTTGAGGTTGCTAATAAGATTCTTGATTGCTATCTTTGGATCGAGATAAGAGGTCTTATTTATATTTATTTAAGATTTTGGGATACATATGTAATTACAATAAATCTATTATTAATTGAAGAAATTAGTTTTATTTGAGATCGTAGAATATTTATTTTGGTGGAATCTTATTCTGCCATATTAGGATTAAGACAAAAGATTTTAGTTATATCTATTAAAGATTATAAGATATGAAATTTTAATTTAAAAATTTTTGGGGTTATGAACTTATCTAAAGTTCTTTTTCTATTGATTTTGAAGTCTCTAGTAAATCTAATATTGAATAGAGAATTTCACTTTAAGTAGCTTGTATGATTATTATGGAGGATTTTTAATATATGCTAAAGGTCTCTTTAAAAGAAACTTTACAAGAGATGAGTGAGTCAGTTTTACTTATGTGTGATGATTTAAGGCCATTTAATTTAAAGAGCATTAGAAATTCTTCTAATTACTTTTACTCATAAGAGTTTGATTTGGAATCCTCTAGATGAATTGAAAAGAGAATCAGTATCTAATTCATATTGAATTAGAATAACTGGCTCATATGAAGGTTTTGAATGTGTTAATTGACTCAAAGATTAAGTTGGGTAGATATGTTCGATGTATATTAGGGACAAGAATTTCAAGTCTCTCTTGAGTTTATTTGAAATTTAAATTTTAGATATTTTCACTATACTATAGTGTTTTGACTAAAAGTCATTTAGTGCATTCAGAAATTTGATAGTTTAAATCATAATACATAGTAGAAGTGTGGAGATCTAGATTATTTTGAACTAGTCGGCAATATTGATTCTTTAAGCTAAAAATTTATGAAAGATGATATGATTTGATATTTTTTGCATAGAAATTCATTGACAATGGAAAGGATAATATTTTTGATTCTAGATTATTTTGGATGTTGCTATATAATTTCACAAGTAGATCTCCTATCTATCATTCTAAGAGAATTTTAACATCCAAAGTCTTGGATGAGTGGACCATCGATTCATGATCTTGGTTATAGAATATTTAGTGATATATTTCTTTTTTCTTAGATTTGAACCATATACTTATCTTTTCATTAGAAAAGATTTAAGATTGTTTGTCAATTTTAGATTTTGATCATAGATTTTTAAAATCAAACATTTATCTCGTGAGAGTATAGTAAAATTTGTTCATTATCTTGTGATAGATCAATTAAATCATCAGCAGTTGATATTTTTGGAAAGAAATCTGATATTCTTGTTTAGAATTAAGATATTGATTTGCAAATTACCAAAAATGATGGTTTTGATTTTGATCAATATTTGTGGTATTGACCTTTCACTTATAAGATGATTTAGAGATAAAATTACATTAACAATTAAAATATCAAGAAGTTTGAGGATGAGATTAGAATGGGGAATTTTCAACTTCTAAAAGCATGATAAGAGAAAATATTTTTGATTCTCGACTGATTTGGATATCATTGTATGCTTCATGCTAATATGTTCTCCCATCTTGTGCTGAGTTAAGTTTAGGTATGTTGCATCTAAAATTAGTAGATCATTGATTCTTGATTTTGAATCTAAAATATGTTGATGTAGACCTCTTTCCTCCTAAACCAGAAGCTTGTACTCTTTCAATCAATATCATTTCTCTACCTTGTTAATTACAATAAATCTATTATTAATTGAAGAAATTAGTTTCATTTGAGATCGTAGAATATTTATTTTGGTGGAATCTTATTTTGCCATATTGGGATTAAGATAAAAGATTTTAGTTATATCTATTAGAGATTATGAGATGTAAAATTTTAATTTAAATTTTTTTGGGGTTATGAACTTATCTAAAGTTCTTTTGCTATTGATTTTGAAGTCTCTAGTAAATCTAATATTGAATGGAGAATTTGACTTTAAGTAGCTTGTATGATTATTGTGGAAGATTTTTAATATATGCTAAAGGTCTCAATAAAAGAAACTTTACAAGAGATGAGTGAGTTAGTTTAACTTATGTGTGATGATATAAGGCCTTTTAATTTAAGGAGCATTAGAAATTTTCTTAATTACTTTTACTCATAAGAGTTTGTTTTAAAATCCTCTAGATGAATTGACAAGAGAATCAGTATCTAATTATATTGAATTACAATAACCGGCTCATATCAAGGTTTTGAATATGTTAATTGACTTAAAGATTAATTTGGATAGATCTGTTCGATGTATATTAGGGACAAGAATTTCAAGTCTCTCTTGCATTTATCTGAAATTTAAATTTTAGATATTTTCACTATACTACAGCATTTTGACTAAAAGTCATTTAGTGCATTCAGAAATTTGATAGTTTAAATCATAATGCATAGTAGAAGTGTGGAGATCTAGATTATTTTGAACTAGTCAGCAATATTGATTCTTCAAGCTAAAAATTTATGATAGATGATATGATTTGATATTCTTTGCATAGAAATTCATTGATAATGAAAAGGATAATATTTTTGATTCTAAATTGTTGCTCTATAATTTCACAAGTAGATCTCCTATCTATCTTTCTAAGAGAATTATTAACATCCTAGGTCTTGGATGAGTGGACCATCAATTCATGATCTTGGTTTTAGAATATTTAGTGATATATATTTTTTTTCTTAGATTTGAACCATATACTTATCTTTCCATTGAAAGAATTTAAGATTGTTTGTCGATTTTAGATTTTGATCATAGATTTTTAACGTCAAACATTTATCTCATGATAGTAAAATTTGTTCATTATCTTGTGATAGATCAATTAAATCATGAGCAATTGATATTTTTGGAAAGAAACCTGATATTCTTGTTTAGAATTAAGATATTGATTTGCAAATTACCAAAAATGATGGTTTTGATTTTGATCAACATTTGTGATACCTTATAAGATGATTTAATGATAAAATTACATTAAGAATTAAAATATCAAGAAGTTTGAGGATGAGATTAGAATGGTAAATTTTTAACTTCTAAAGGCATGATGAGAGAAAATATTTTCAATTTTGACTGATTTGGATATCATTGTATGCTTCATACTAATATGTTCTTCCATCTTGTGCTGAGTTAAGTTTAGGTATCTTGCATCTAAAATTAGTAGATCATTGATTCTTGATTTTGAATCTAAAATATGTTGATGTAGACCTCTTTCCTCCTAAACCTGAAGCTTGTACTCCTTCAATCAATATCATTTCTCTACCTTGTTAATTACAATAAATCTATTATTAATTGAAGAAATTAGCTTTATTTGGGATCGTAGAATATTTATTTTGGTGGAATCTTATTTTGCCATATTGGGATTAAGATAAAAGATTTTAGTTATATCTATTAGAGATTATGAGATGTGAAATTTTAATTTAAAAATTTTTTGGGGTTATGAACTTATCTAAAGTTCTTTTGCTATTGATTTTGAAGTCTCTAGTAAATCTAATATTGAATGGAGAATTTGACTTTAAGTAGCTTGTATGATTATTATGGAAGATTTTTAATATATGCTAAAGGTCTCAATAAAAGAAACTTTACAAGAGATGAGTGAGTCAGTTTTACTTATGTGTGATGATTTAAGATCAATTTAAGGAGCATTAGAGATTCTCCTAATTACTTTTACTCATAAGAGTTTGATTTGGAATCCTCTAGATGAATTGACAAGAGAATCAGTATCTAATTCATATTTAATTACAATAACTGGCTCATAAGAAGATTTTGAATGTGTTAATTGACTCAAAGATTAATTTGGGTAGATCTGTTCGATGTATATTAGGGACAATAATTTTAAGTCTCTCTTGAGTTTATCTGAAATTTAAATTTTTGATATTTTCAATATACTATAGTGTTTTGACTAAAAGTCATTTAATGCATTCAGAAATTTGATAGTTTAAATCATAATACATAGTAGAAGTGTGGAGATCTAGATTATTTTGAACTAGTCAGCAATATTGATTCTTTAAGCAAAAAATTTATGATAGATGATATGATTTGATATTCTTTGCATAGAAATTCATTGATAATGGAAAGGATAATATTTTTGATTCTAGATTATTTTGGATGTTGCTATATAATTTCACAAGTAGATCTCCTATCTATCTTTCTAAGAGAATTATTAACATCCTAAGGCTTGGATGATTGGACCATCGATTCATGATCTTGATTTTAGAATATTTAGTGATATATTTCTTTTTTCTTAGATTTGAATCATATACTTATCTATCCATTAGAAAGAATTTAAGTTTGTTTGTCGATTTTAGATTTTGATCATAGATTTTTAATGTCGAACATTTATCTCATGAGAGTATGGTAAAATTTGTTCATTATCTTGTGATAGATCAATTAAATCATGAGCAGTTGATATTTTTGGAAAGAAACCTGATATTCTTGTTTAGAATTAAGATATTGATTTGCAAATTACCAAAAATGATGGTTTTGATTCTGATCAATATTTGTGTTATTGACCTTTCCCTTATAAG
Source organism: Elaeis guineensis (assembly GCF_000442705.2). Lineage (NCBI taxonomy): Eukaryota > Viridiplantae > Streptophyta > Magnoliopsida > Arecales > Arecaceae > Elaeis > Elaeis guineensis. The sequence goes on along the minus strand of NC_025995.2, from coordinate 54,320,094 downwards.
ATGAGTTAATGATAAAATTACATTAAGAATTAAAATATCAAGAAGTTTGAGGATGAGATTAGAATGGTAAATTTTCAACTTCTAAAAGCATGATGAGGGAAAATATTTTTGATTCTCGACTGATTTGGATATCATTGTACACTTCATGCTAATATGTTCTCCCATTTTGTGCTGAGTTAAGTTTAGGTATGTTGCATCTAAAATTAGTAGATCATTGATTCTTGATTTTGAATCTAAAATATGTTGATGTAGACCTCTTTCCTTCTAAACCTAAAGCTTGTACTCTTTAAATCAATATCATTTGTCTACTTGGTTGAAGAGTTTGAGGTCATCTATTAATATTGAAGATTGTTCTATAGGTGGTGGATTGGAGTCATTGGCAATCTAATTTTGTGAGGGATTGATTAATTAAGAACAATTGATGTTTTGATAGAGAAACTTGATATTTTTATTTAAAATTAAGATGTTGATTATTTTTTTTATTTATAAGAGATGGATTCGATTTAGATCACCTACAATAGGAATAAAGTCATGATGTATTTAATCTTATTCTTATGCTAAGATCTATTAAGGAAAATAAAATAAGCAAAATACATAGGAATTTGGAAATGAGATAAAGATTTTAAATCCTAAAGTTCAAAACTTTTCATAAAAAATTTCGAGGATGAAATTTTTTTAGAGGGAGAAAGCAATACCCCAACTCAACCACCAAAGAAAATATAGTCCAAAAAAAGGTTGTGCATGAATTTTAAAGAACCAAGCAAAAGAAAAAAAAAAAAGAAATAGTGGGAGGAAGAAGACTCTTGATGGGAGTCTTCTCTTCTGATGGAATCGGATGGAACCAACTCTAGGGCTCCACTATAAGAGGGGATGCCCTTCCTCTTCCCATCACCAACCATCGAGATCCCTCTTCCTCTCACCATCTTTCTCTCTCCATCCCTTTTTGTTGTTTTGAATTATCTTCACCATGCCTGATGAAATCATGGCCAAAACTATCGAAGATAATGTAAGATCTCTCGAATCATCTTCCTCCCAATCCCTCTTAACTCCTAAAGCTCTGATTTCAAATGATTATTGCTGAAAATTTGTTCAAAAAAAATGGATTTCTGATTTCCCCAACTTTTCCATGATTTTTATTGGTTTTTTCGGCACCATCTCATGCCATTGATTGTCAGATCGGAGACTGTCGGTTGCACCACCATGGGGTGCATCTCTGGCCACCATCTTCTGGTGAAGCAAGGGATCTTATTTTCGGGAGAAGGGGATTCAAACGGAATCCCCAATTCACCACCCAAACAAAAGAAGAAGAAGAAGAAGAAAAAAATGAAGAGAGAAAAAGAAAAAGAAGAAGAAAGAAAAGAAAAAAAAGAAAAAGGAATTTCTTCTTCCCTCTCTCCTCTCCCTTCCTCTCTTTCTCTCTCTAGTTTTCTCTCCTTTCTCTCTCTAGTTTCTCTCTTTAGATTTTTTTCTCTTTCCTAGGATTTCTGTTATCCAAAAAGATAGCAATCCAGGAGGAGAGATGAATTGGATTCTTTAAAACTTTTAATCAAATTAACAATCTAAGCAAATATGTGCTTCAAATTAAACTTATTTGAGTGTTTGTGAAGAGTAAACAATATGTAGTAGCAGAATAAGTAAAACTAGGCAAGAATTAAAATGATACAAGGCATACAAAGTAAGAGAGCAAAAGATATAACACAAATACAATAATTTATAGTGGTTCAGTGCAACCCCGCATCTATATCTACTCCCCAAGAGTCTATTAAAAATTTCACTATAATCTTCTTGATTATATCATGTTTGTTTTATCAGAAATTATAAACAAATCTAGTTGATTTTTTCGAGATCACCAACTGTGACCTATACATGATTATTTTTTAGATTTACAATCAATCTAATTGGTTTTGTGGGCTCACCAATCAAAACTTAACAAGTCCAATTCTAGGCTTAGATGGACCTAATCTCCAAGTTTCTTTTCTCCAAAAAAACTTAAAAAGAAAAAAATATAAGAAATAATTTTCAATATAGAAAATTAAAATAGAAATTTGACTCTTTGGAGCATGGAGAAGAGGTTGATGATTTACTCTTTTGGTGCTTCACTTCTCTTCTTTGATGCTTAAGGGGATGTGGAAGATGTTGGTGATGACCGCTCTTTGAAAGCTCTCAAATCTATGCACTTGATCCCTCTCTTTTCTCTCTTTTCAATGATGTTCAATATTTCTTACTCAATTTGATGATTTTCTCTTTTTGATCCACTTAACTACCTTCTCAATTGATGTTTTAGCCTTTAATATGCTTAAAAGTTGCAAAAGAGTGAGTTTTGACTATTGGAAGGACTGAAATAGCCATTAGAAGTAAAAACTAGTCATTGAAAAAGTGTAGAAAAACTAGCTGTTAGCGCAGTCGTGTCAGGAGTCGACTCACAATTTACAGGAGTCGACTCAATCTGCAGATGAGTCGGCTCAAGTTGAAATGAGTTGGCTCTTATAGAGATCCTGAAAATGCAGTCTTCTATCTTCTCTGAGCGAGTCGGCTCATATTGTTTACAAGTTGATTCGAGTGTTGGAAAATATTTTTCAAAGCCAATCGTTAGCTTGTTGATGATTGTGCTCATTTTTGTAATTATATATGATTTTTTATTAATAAAAATTATTTGATATTTTTATTATAAATTATCCATCTTTGAACTCTTGTATTGTAATAAAGTCCTTAGGACTATAATTGATCGACAAAGGAGGATTTATCATTTAGTCTTTAAAAGTATTCGCGACCAAATGATATGCTATTAATAGGACAATAGCAATATCGAGTATAGGTCATTGTGTGCCATATGAGTTGGTTGTCCTCTTAACAAAGGAGTATGAGATATTGTTATGACATGCAAATAGAATGTAGGAGTACATTCACATCAAACATGACCATATGTCAAGTATTCTGTTATCGAGAGTAGCTCATGAAGGGTATGGGTATAAGTGTTCCTCTGATTTGAGACTACCATAGTGACTTGTAAGCAACTCATGGTACTTTAGTATCGGACCATATAAGTTTTTAATTTAGTGATGAAAGGATACTGGAAGCAGTCAAGTACTTTTCAAGTCAGTGTGTGAGTCAAAATAAAATTGATCCCTCCGAATTAGTAGGAGATATGCATTAGTGTATTTTAATTTAGTAAAATCTTGATCAGGATAATCCATGAGATGAATTTGAAAAATTAAAATATAATATGATTGATTAAATTAGGATTAATAGTTAAATTCTAGGTCACCTTGAGTATTTGGATCAAAGGGATGAATTATACGATAATCATACGTCAGTAGGTTCTAGAATGTTGCTTTGCAATACTTCGACCTATCCGATTATCGGGTCACCATTGCTAGATAGTTACATCGATTGATATAGAAAGTTGTTCTTATACTACTGACTTAGGTTCGAACCTATGAGGTCACACGCATTAGAAGATTTGGTCAAAACTGATGGCTGAAGAGTCCAATTGGATTGTGACCTGGTTAGGAGTCCTACTGGGATTGAGACTCTGAAGGAGAGTCCCACTGAGACTGAGACTCTACTATCAATAGAAAATTAATTAGTAATTAACTTAATTTGATTGAGTAAAGAGCTCTGGATCAAGTCTAATTGAATTAGATTTAGTTTGACTCAGATTGGGTTTGATATGATCAATCCTGATTACAAAAAAAAAATTGATCCTGATCCGATCAGAATTTAGAATCAGCCAATTCTTAATTGGATTAAAAATTTATTGAGATATTTAGATTTTTAATTAGATTAGATTTATTTTTATCAGTGGGTTCAATCCAAATTTTGTTTAAATTAGAATTGAATTAGAAATAAAGAGTCCAAGTTGACTAGGACTCTATCCTAATCTCCTTGCACCATACTTGGACCCATTCCCATATCTCCATGCCAAATAGGATTTGGCTTGACTTTTTTGGTGTCAAAGTAATAGACTCAATAAAGGTGGGCAGCAATGATTGATGACTCATAATCCTATCTCTTGTCAAATTCGAATGCGATCCGAATTAGAGATAAGATGAAAATAAGGAAAAAAAATTTCATACAAGGAAGGTTGTTGGCATCATAATGATTTTTTATTTATTTTTCTTAGAGATTTCTTAGTTGTGTGAGATGCCAAAATCCTTCTCCATATTGTAGAGCCCTTTCTAAAAATTTTTAGGATGCCAAAAGGTATTTGGCATGGACTCTTGGTGCCCTCTTCCTTGGATTAAAACCCTAATCCTTGCCTATAAAAAGGTGTCCCCTCTTCTTGGCATCATACATCAATGCCCTTGCTGGTTTTTATTTTTCCAAAGCTATTTCCTCCTCCTCTCTTCTTCCTCTAGATCTCTTCATCCTTTGGAGTATCCAAGGTGCTTGAAGAAAAAAGAAAAGATCAACCGTCAAAATTGCTTGCAGGCTAGCACCTCCAAGCCCCTGATCTACGTCAGTCTTTACATGGATTTTTTTGTAGAGGCTAGATGACTTCGTGTAGCTATGAGCAATCTAAGAAACATCTCCAAGTATTGGACCAACAAAGATCAAGATTCAATTAGTTTGGTAATTGTTTCTAACCTGTCTTGATCGTATCATTAGATCTAATAGTTAGATCTAGAATTTTAGTATCGATGAGATCGATGTGAGTTTTTATTTTCAGATCTAAAGTGCATCATATTTTATATACTTTATCATGGCATGATAGTCTAGATTTGATCTTACACATATGATTTAGATTAAATTATTTAATCTTTCTCTTTCACTGCACAAAATTTTTGAAATTACATGCATAGCACTATCTGTGTTTCCTTCAATTGGTATCAAGACATGGTTGTTATGATATAAATTATTATGGCTTTAGATCTGATTTTATGATGTTAGATCTGATTATTTATGATTTAGATTAGATCTAAATATATTTATTTTTAGATCTGATTTTTATCATGTTTAGATTACATGTTCTGAATAGCAAAGTACTCAGATTGGGTAATCACTAGGTTGTCTGGTCATAGGAGCAAGTAGAATTTTATGACCCTCTCCTCCCATTCAATGGGATGCTCTTCATGGTATATAGGGGTGCCACTGTGAGGTCCCATAAAAAAGAAAGTGAAAAGAGAAAAACTTATTTTCTTGCAAAATCCTAGATCTTGAAATCCTAGGTGTTATTGTATGTGATGTAAGTTGCAAAGAAACTAGTTACATCTAATCTTGATTAATCAAAATTATTTTGATTTAAAATCATAAGAATTTAGATTTGATCTAAAAAGATTTTATGATTTAATGTAAAAAGTTTACATAAAAATTATCTTCAAAACCTTAATCATGTTGATGGAAAATTTAATTAAGAATTAAATATTGAGTTGATTAGATCTAGAATTATGATTTAAGATCTAATGACATTGTATAAAATATGGGGTATGAGTTAGCTCAAATCAGGTCCTCTTTAATTGGATTAGATCAAAGGTTAGAATCAAAGAATTGATTAACCATGTAGAGAAATTGATTAAGTCTAACCAAATATTGAATTAGATTAATCAGAGTTTTTCTAATATAATAGTTGTAGATGGTGAAGTCCATATCTTTGATTAGACCAAATAGACCTTGATTGTGGCTCAGTGGTTGAATTTGAATCATTAAGTTGGTCAAATTGAAACTAATTAACCAATTGATGTCTAAGATAAGTTTGGCATTTCAACCAGTATTTTTTGTTGGGCCTTATGTGGTGCTCCCAAGAGTCAAGGGACCAAAGCTAAGGCTAAAGTCCAAAGTCCATGAGGTGGTCATAGGGTTTCTAGGGCTAGTTTGGGCCCTAGGACGAAAGGCTGTCAGCCTTTCGAGTTTTAAGATCCAGGGGTTTTGGGCCTTGAGGGCTAACTTATAGTTGAGCTAAGATTGAGTCTAAGATTATGTGATTGGGTTAAGTCATGGGTGTACATGGGCTTGGGTGAGCGCAATCTTATATTGAGTTAGCCAGAAAAGTTTTTGTGTTGGGTCACATTGACCCTGTATATAAACATACACTGTATTTGGACTCGATGAATCAAAGGAATACAAAATTATTTTCTTCCTAACCTTTCTCTCTCTTTTTTTCTCTCTCTCTTTAGTCTTCTCCACATCCTAGCAGTAAGAAACTATAGAGTTTCTTGGTCGCTAACCCAAAAAGGAAAAAAAGGAGATGCTAGAAACCAGTGCCCCCCCTTTTGCACGCCCCTTATTTGTGCGCCCCCTCTTGGCTGCCCAAGAGGAGTTTCAGGTCTCATCTTTTAATTTTTGGAGACTTCATCAAGAGTACTTCCAGGTCTCAAAAGATGGATTTCAGATCTGATGGAGAAGGGGTTCAAATCGTAGAAAGAAATCCTGTCGACAGGATTTACAAGGCTGCTAAAATCCTGAAGGTTGTTTTTGTTTTGCTTGGTTGCTAGCCTTCAAGGACCTCCATAACCTAATCCTTACTATTTCCTAACATCCACAACCTAAGAAAGTTGCTTCAATAATTGGTATCAGACCACAGGTTGTGTGGAGAAAGAAAGAGACTCCAGAATTTGAAGATCTTCAAAGGCTAAAATTTCAGCAAGGACCCTGTCAAGATATTTCTCAAATCTCTTGGAGTTTTGTTGTGTTTTTGGTTTGGATCCAGCCATAAGAAGCAATATAAAGGTTAATTTTGAAAAGTTTGATGGGAAAGACAACTTTTTCATGTGGAAAGTTAAGGTAGAAGATCTTTTGGTTCAAGCAGATCTAGATCAAGCATTGGAGGAGAAGCCTGAAGGGATGACAGATCGTCAGTGGATGTCTCTAGAAAAGAAGGCTTGTTCTGTGATTAGAGGATGTTTGGCGGATGTGGAGCTCTATTCAGTTTTAGAGGAGAGGATCCTAAAAGGTTTATGATTAAAGTTGCACACTATGTATATGTTAGAAGTATGCCCTAGAAGTCAATCTTGGTTGACACATTTCATATTTCTAGGACATAATTTTGTACTTATTGAGCAGTTATATTACCATTCATGTCTGTGTCCATGAATCATCTAAGGGATTAACAAAATGATGATACATATTTTCAAAGAGTTGAGAATTTGAGGCATATATCATTGATGGTTGATTCCTAAATTACTCCTGATCATAGGATCTTCATGAGGATGGTGATTGATCCAGATAGATCAGTGCACAGATTGCTTCTTTCAGATAGATGGGTCTCGAGTCTGCAGTATAGAGACGCTGGAGTGAGAGTGCAGATGGTTGTTAGAGAACAACTAGCACTGAGCATGACCAACATGAAAAGTCACACAGATATCTACTCACTTATTAGTGACTTTCTCGATGCTACAGTTGTATGATTGTCCTTTGATCTAAGATGACACTACTACTCGCAGTGAGACTGCTGGAGTTTGACTGACACATTAACATGGGTATCAAAGAGTTTCATACCTGAAAGAGTTTGGATGCCTCTTCCTTACGATTTCTAGTATCTGGTAGCAGCACATAGCAAGAAGAAACTCTAGAGAAGAGGAGAAGAAGAAGATCAAAGAGAAAGATCAAGTGTTGATCGCGATCCAGGCTGAATTTTAGAGAATTAAAATTTAGATTATAGAGGACTGTTTCAGGCTGATCCTGAGTGGATACTCGTAGAGGCCAGATACTTGTACAGCTAACAGAAAGCCTCGTCTCTTCCAGGTCTAGTTTTGAAGAAAGAGATTGTGAAATAGGTATGTGATTTGATCACAATCTGAATTTCAGCATATATCAATTTCAACATATGAAATAGATCCATATGATTTTATATTTTTATGGATATAAAATTTAGATTAAAAATATTTTAATCTTATTCTCTATTACAGTGTTTAGAAAATAAAAATTTTGAAATGCATATGCATGCTTCAAACCTTAAAATCTAACAGTGGTATCAGAGCCATAAATTTTTATATACTGAATTTTAATATACATATTTTTGAAAATATTTTAAAATTAATTTTTTCTTGATACATGAGATGTATGGATGGATCTGTAAATCTAGAATTTGATTTTAGATTTAATTCTAGAATATATAGTTGATATGTTGATGCACGCATAGATCTGAAAATTAATTTAGAAAGAGTTCTAATTTATGTGAAATAGATACATGCATGAATCCTAATTTTTTTTGTGATATGAATTTTGATTCGTATATATGATATATGATTGCATATTTAGATCATAAATTTAACTTTAATTTAATCTATGATTAATATATGAGATATATGATATCATGTTTAGATCTGAAATTTTGTTTAAGATCTGATTTTATATGCATATATGTGATATATATTTGTATGTTAGAACTTGAAAATTATTTTTATATTTTAATACTTACTTTCATGCAAAGTATTTAGATCTAAAATATAATTTTAGAATATAAAATTTATGTTTGTGTATGAGGGTTTTGATCATGAAAAAATCAAAAATTAGGTCATGTAATAGGATTATATCTAAGATTTTTAATTTGAGACATATGGGTCTAATTTGATTAAGTAATTGGTTAAATCAAATCAAGTATTGAATTGAGTTAGATTAATTAAGTTAATGATCATACAATTATTGTTGATCAAATCGATTGAGTCCCATATGTAGAATCGATTAACCTAAGGACCTAATTTGGCTTGTTGATTTGAGCCCGATTTACTTGAGCTAACTAATACTGATCAATTGTCCAATTGGTGTCTAAGGTAAGTAATTGAAAGGTGGTTATTTAATTAGTTTTGTTCGCTTATCTGATCAATTTATTGATATCTAAAGAAAGCAACGGGGGGACCCCCACTAGTCTTCACTTACCTGGCTAATTTGAAAGATTGAGTTACAAATATGGTTGCTTGGTGGTTTGATTTAGCCCATGCCAATTACATCACTCATGTGATGACTGATTAGATAAGACCTAAATCTAAATCTCTCCATAAAATATTAAGTCCAAGGTCTTCCATCGTTGTAGATGTGCGGGTGTGCTACCAACGTTGATTATTCTCAGCTAGTCACAGTGGTTCAGTTGCATCGAGAACACGCAACCACTCTATTAGCAAAGAGTTGCTGTGGGGTAAAAATGAGGTTGGGCCCAATAACTATTAGGTGATGGACCCAATGATGGCTTTACACCTGCTTGTGAATGGTGGGTCTGACTTAACTAAGAAGTGTGGGCAATAACTGTTAGGTGAGCCCACATGACTTAGAGACCAAGTGGCTGCAATATGCTTAGAGAAGTATTTGGGCAAAGAGTTGTCTATGCATCAGTGTTTATTCGTGTTACCAATAACTATTAGGTGAGGTGCATGACATCGGTGGGACCATAGCACCCACTAAAAACTCAATTATCGCATTAGGATTTTTGTTTCTCTACCTAGAGAGTGTGGGAGTTCTAATAAAATAGTGGGAGTCTCTTTTTGCATCTAAAGTCTCTAAAGTAAAATTATAAAATAAATACAAACACCCAATTAGAATCTTTGTTCTCTGTTGTTCATTGTGTCAGCTTCCAACCCTTTAGCTTGAATCTTAGATATTAACCGATTAACCGAAACTGATTACTTAGACTGGCTCACAAACTTAAGAATTGTTCTCTATTTAGAAAATTAAGCAATATTTTCTACTAGATTATTCTATTGTTAACGACTTGTCCAACCCATATTCAACGAGCTATACTTGATGAGTGGGTGGACAATGATATTTAAGATAGGTGCTATGCATGAGCACATATTTACTGCCAACGACATGTTGATTCATCGACAAATATTGTGAGATGATCAGAGTCGCACAGCGTATGTGATGCGTGATGGGCGGTAAGTCTATGATCATTATTTGATAATGATCAAAGACATTAAGGAGCTCAAAAGGTTCGACATGACCATACATAAGAAATTACTTATGGATTTGATCCTGCGATCTCTGATTAGTTTATATGGATAGTTTATGGTAAACTACCATATGAAAGATCATCATGGCACTTTATCTGAATTGGTCAAAGTATTGATAACAAAAGAACCTTGAAAGAGTTCAGAGGTAAATATCTGGAGAGCCTAAAGAAACAAAGACACACCTAGAGTAGGTATGTCGAAATTGCTCAATACTGTCCTTACGATTTTTTCTTCTTCTAGTTGAGCTACAGACTCTAGTGTAGAGTCAATGGGAAGGTAGAGGGCTGAGGAAGTAACCCTTGAATTGGCTATAGGGCAACAGTTGCTGCTACGGCCAGGGTATCTGTCCTTTATGATCATCATTTGAATTTAGTTCTTAGAGACAGTCTCTATCATTTGCATATTGATGTATATGTGAACTTAATTGAGCAATCAGTGAATGCCACTGGATCTGAGAGATCTAAAATTATGATAAAATTTAAAGTATATGTGGAACCTATAGCTAAATCATATTGGAGAAGAAATGATTAACAAACTGAAAAAATATGAGCTTGGGCTCATTGACTGTTGAGTCAAATCTAGTTTGTGCATTATCTCTTTGAGAAAATATGATCAAGCTACTCTTGTGGGACAAGAGAAAAAGGATCACTGAGATATTTATCTTGGTACACATTTGATGTGTGTAGCCCATATGATGTGCTAAGGAGTTGTCTCTACTTTGTATATGAGATACAAATCTGAAATTTTTGAAAGATTCAAAAAATTCAGATGTAAGTAGAGAAACAAATTGAAAATTTTTTGAAGGTACTTTGATCAGATCAAAGATGCAATACCATTGAAAAATATTTCTCAATTATCTCATAAAATGACATTGTTTTATATTGGACCCCTCTTAGTAAATCTCAGCTCAATGAGATAAGAAGAGTCATGAGACTATATGAGATATGATCTGGTCTATAATGAAATTCACTAATTTATTTATATTTCTTTAGGAACATATTTTATTTCTATGAAATTAAATTTTCTCTAAATTTGTTCCTACCATACCATATAAGATATGATATGGTGAGAACTGAATCTTAATTATTTTGAGATTCAAGGATGTCCAGCCTATGTCTAGAACAGCAGGTGGATATGTTAGAGGATAAGTCTATAAAGCTCTTCCTAAAAGAGTTTGGGATATTACTTTTCGATGAAATTACAATGTGATTGTGACTCAATGCTATCTTCTTGAAAAACTGTTTAACCAAGATGAAGCAGTGGGAGAAAAGTTAAGCTCTAAGAGAGTGTCTCTGAAGAGCAGGGAGCCTTGAAACCTTAAGAACATATTAATCATGAGCCAGCAGATGTGTATTCTTCCTCCATCTCGTACAATCAATAAATCTTCTCTTTATTGAATCTAAATAGTCCTAAGAACTTCATCATAACAACGAAGTTCATTAGAAGATGAATGCTTATGATGAAAATGCCAAATATATTTTATTTATTAACAAATCAATTACCATACAAGATTGCTCAACCGTCAACAGGCCGACGATTGATTTTTGGGACATATTTTCCAACAAGATATACTTGGGTTGGCCAACCAAAGTTGGACTTGTGTGCAGTCTAAGTGGATTCTAGTACCCACTAAGAAATTAAGATAATTTCTCGAATTGGAGGTAGAGGATATCAATTCGAATAAAATAGTGGAAGAAACCTTTTGATTAAAGTTCAAATCTTTAGATTTAATGAATCAATTATTAATTAGGTTATGATTTTTTTTGTGCAAATATGGCCACTTTCCTATCACTCCGATCGTTGTTAGACAATAATAAGTTGGTGGGACCCAACTTCGATAGCTGGTACTAAAAGTTGAAGATAGTCCTAGAGCATGAACGGATCCTATATATGATAATAGATCTTGCACCTGAGGAGCCAGCTGCCAATGCACGTGGAACAGTCAGAGATACTTACCAGAAGTGGCTCAATGATCGGACCACGGTGCGCTGCATCATGCTGGCTGCCATAAGCAACGAGTTCAGTCGTAGATTTGAGATGGCTCAGCCAAAGGATATGCTTCAAGTGTTGGAAGATGCCTTTGGTACACCCGATGATGTGGAGAGGCACAAGACTAGTTGTGCCATCTTCAACGTCAAAATACGGGATGGTACCTCTGTCACTGATCATGTATTGTACATGATCGAGCTGATGGAGCATTTTAGCAAGCTCGACTTTTTCTTGCATGAGCAGTTTAGGAAAGATGCAATACTGAACTCGCTGTCCAAGTCTTATCTCCCATTCCTCAGTCATTATAGAATGACAAAGCTTGAAGTAAACTACCACGGGTTACTGAGGTTGCTTCAGAACTTTGAGAAGGATCACCCACTCTACAAGGAGTCGGTGAACTTAGTGGGAGGTTCGTCTTCTAGTTCTCGACCCTTTGAGAAAGGGAAGAAGAACAAGAAGAAGAAAGTGAAGAAAGTGCAAGTTCATGCTAGGACATCAGTACAGGGCCAGACCAGAAAGATCAAGCTCGATAAGAGTCAAGCTGAATGCTTCTTTTGCAAGAAGTGGGGGCACTGGAAGAAGAACTGTCCTCAGTACATTGCCATGGATCCGAACAGGTAGAGAAAGAAGCAAGCTGTTGCTGGGCAAGGGATTTATATGATCACTCCTTGCAATTTCTCTATTTATGATATAACTGACTGGGTATTGGATACCGGTAGCCCTTACCATATTTGCAATTCGTTGCAGGGGTTGCAAGTCAGTAAGAGATTCGAGCAAGGCGAGAGGTTCTTGAACATTGGAGATGGAAGACCAGTTTCAGTTCTAGCATTAGGAATCTTGAAACTTGTATTTGAATTCCATATCGTTGTTCTCAATGATTGTCATTTTTGTCTCAGTTTCTTTTTAAATGTTATTTCTGTAGGCCTTCTAGCCAAAAATGATTATGAAATTTCAATAAAGAAATAAGTTTATAATATCATTATGAATGGTGTTACTAGTTTTTGTAGACATTTGAACAATGGTGTGTATATGTTATCACAACCTGTTAATGTAGTTTATTCAACTGGCAAGCACCTTAGATTAGATAGTGTGTCAGATATCTACTTATGGTACTGTAGGCTAGGTCATATAAATAAGAACAGAATAAACAGGTTGACTCAAGAGGAAATCCTCAAAGTCAGTGATTGTGAATCACTTCCAATCTGTGAGTCCTGTCTTCTTGATAAAATGACCAAGTCACCTTTTACTGGAAAAGGTGAGAGAGCTACTGAGCTCTTGGGCTTAGTACATACTGATGTATGCGGGCCCATGAGCACAAGTGCTAGAGGTGGATTTTTCTACTTCATAACTTTCACGGATGATCTATCCAGATATGGATATGTCTATCTGATGAAACATAAGTCAGATTCATTTGAAATGTTTAAACGATTCTGAAGTGAAGTAGAAAAATAAACTGGGAAGAACATTAAAACTCTTTGATCTGATCAAGGAGGAGAATATCTTTCTAGTGAATTTCTCACATATCTAAGAGAGAATGGGATTCTCTCCTAATAGACTCCTTCAGGAACACCACAGCATAATGGTGTGTCTGAAAGGAGAAATCGAACTCTGTTAGATATGGTCCGATCCATGATGGGTTTTCCCAGCTTGCCGATATCCTTCTGGGAATATGCACTCGAATCGACTTGTTATCTGTTAAATAGATAACATAAGTTTGATTCATTTGAAATGTTCAAACGATTCTGAAGTGAAGTAGAAAAACAAACTGAAAAAAGTATTAAAACTCTTCGGTCTGACCGAGGAGAGAAATATCTTTCTGGTGAGTTTCTTACATATTTAGGAGAGAATTGGATTCTCTCCCAATGGACTCCTCCAGAAACACCACAGCATAATGGTGTGTCTGAAAGGAGAAATCAGACTCTGTTAGACATAGTCCGATCCATGATGGGTTTTGTCTGCTTGTCGATATCCTTCTGGGGATATGCACTCGAATCGACCTGATATTTGTTAAATAAGGTTCCAAGTAAGTCTATAGTTAAGACTCCATATGAGATATGGACAGGGTGTAAGCCAGCACTTTCACACCTTAGGGTCTGGGGGTGCCCGGCCTATGTCAAACGATTAGTCACAGATAAACTTGGACCTAGATCTGACAAATGCACATTCATAGGGTACCCCAAAGAGACCAAAGGATATTTTTTCTATCATGTTGATGAACAAAAGGTGTTCGTTAGCCTTAAGGCAATCTTTTTAGAAAAGGAGTTTCTTGGTGAAGGAACCGTTGCCTTTAAGGTTGAACTTGATGAAGTTCAACAGATAGAAGGACCGACACCAATAGCTGAACCTGAGTCAGATTTGATTAGATCAGATCTGGAGCCCAATGTACCTGCACCATTAAGGCGATCCGATAGAGTACCGCATCAGCCGGATAGATACTATGATTTTTTGGTCCGGGATGGTGATCCCATCGAACTCGATGAGAATGATGAGGATCCAATCACCTATATGGATGCAATGTAGAGACCTGATTCTGAGAAATGGCTTGAAGCCATGAAATCCGAAATGAAGTCCATGAAGGTCAACGATGTATGGACATTGGTTGACCCTCCTGAAGGGGTTAAATCCATTGGGTGTAAATGGGTGTTCAAAAGGAAAAGGGGCGCAGATGGAAAGGTGGAGACCTATAAAGTCTGTCTGGTTGTCAAGGGGTATCGTCAACATTATGGTATTGACTATGATGAGATATTTTCTCCTGTGGCAATACTCAAATTCATTCGGATAATGCTTGCAATAGCTGCCCATCTGGATTATGAGATCTGGCAAATGGATGTAAAGACAGCTTTCCTGCATGGAGAGCTGACCGAAGAGGTGTATATGATACAACCTGAGGGGTTTACATCCACAGATGAGTCCAAGGTGTGCAAGCTTTAGAGATCTATTTATGGATTGAAGCAAGCTTCTCGGAGTTGGAACATGCATTTTGATAAGGTGATCAAAATGTATGGCTTCGTTAAGAATGGAGAAGAGCCCTGCATCTATAAATGGGCAAATGGTCTAGTTGTGGTATTTTTTGTCTTGTACGTGGATGACATTCTCTTAATCAGGAATGACAACCCCACACTATAGGGAATAAAAGTTTGGATGTCATCGCAGTTCTCCATGAATGACTTGGGTGAAGCATCCTACATTCTAGGGATGAAGATCTATAGGGATAGATCTAAAAAGATGCTTGAGTTATCCCAGTCCATGTACATAGACACTGTGCTGAAGAGGTTCAGCATGGAGAATTTCAAGAAGGGCTATCTACCGATAGGCCATGAAATTTCTCCTTCTAAGAAGGATTGTCCGACAATTTCTGAAGAGAGAAAGTGTATGAGCAGAGTCCCATATGCTTCGACCGTGGGATCTATCATGTACACCATGACATGTACAAGACTAGATATGGCATACTCACTAGGAGTAATGAGTAGATACCAATCTGATCCTGGAGTAAACCACTGAAAGGTGGTTAAAGCCATCCTTAAGTATTTGAGAAATACTAAGAACCAATGGTTGGTTTATGGTGAGTCAGATCTGAAACTTATGGGATTCACAGACTCCAGCTTTCAATCTGACCATGATGACAGTAGAAGCATGTCGGGTTATATCTTTACTCTGAATGGTGGAGTTATCTGCTGGAAGAGTTCCAAGCAGCATACTGTGGCAGACTCTATTTATGAGGTGGAGTACATCGCAGCATCGGATGCTGCGAAGGAAGCTATGTGGCTGAAGAAATTTATCACCGAGCTCAGAGTAGCACCCTCCCTCGATGGTTCAATCTTGCTCTACTACGACAGCACTGGGCCATAGCATAGGCAAAGGAACCCAAAGCACACCAGCAGATGAAGCACATTTTGCGCCGCTTCTACCTGGTTCGGAAGATCGTGGATCAAGGTGATGTCGATCTTCAGAAGATCGATGGAAAGGAGAACCTGACCAACTCCTGCACTAAAGCCCTGGTGATAAAGGAGTTCGACAACCACAAGTCGAAGATGGGCATTAGATACTGTACCGAGTGGCTTTAGGACAAGTGGAAGTTGTTGAAAAATGTATCCCAAAAACCAATCATCAGCCTATTGACGGTTGAGTAATCTTGTATGGTAATTGATTTATTAATAAATAAAATATATTTGGTATTTTCATCATAAGTATTTTTTAAGGGAAAATCAGTGCAGGGGTAAAATGGTAATTTTAAAACTTTTTTAAAATCACTATTTTACAGTAAAAATTATTAATTAATCTAATTAATTAATAAAAATTTATCCTACACTAGAATCAAAATATGATATATAGCATGCATGCATTTAAATTTGAAATTCAAATTCGAATAGTAAACACTTTACTGTAATGTGTTCAGAACACAATACCTTTGTGTGGGTAGTAGATCGCCGTAATCTGATCACCGTTGAGAGAGTCTGATCATCGCGATACAGTCACACAGCATATCTGGCCTCTATGGATCATCCACATGAAGCTTCCGATCTGATCGACTCCTCACGAGTGCTAGCTCGTTGTAGAGCCCTTTTGACGGTCGATGCTGATCGAACTCTTTCGATCGATGTCTGTCGATTCTTTGGATACTCCAGATCATCAACAGATGTGTTTGAGAGGATGTTGAAGATCTTTCTGAGATTTTGTGGGCTCACAACACTCGTAGCTCACTTTCTCACTTTTCGAATTCCAGGCTAAAACTCTAGGGAACTCACCGGTAACCTTGCACCCACTTTTCCTTCTTTTCTTTTTTTTTCTCTTGGAAGGATATGGACTTCCTTCTCACGCACAAGACTTCTCACACTCCAGAATTTTTCTTCAAAAATCTTCTTCTTACATGCCCCACTCTTCTCCTCTTTTTATAATAATGTCAAACGTCTTATCCAAAAGAAAGGATAAAGATGAGTAATTGCACATTTGAATTCAAATCAAATTTGAATTCAAATGGACACCAACTCATCCCTTATCCACTAAAGGTGTGAGGCATGGCTTAAATTGTGCATGGAATAATTTCATGAGAAATCTTTTCTCATGTAATAAATGGGACGTAAAAAAAAGGATAAGGTGCAAAGATTGATTGCCCATTCAAATTCAAACTTTATTTTGAATTTGAATAGCTAACCAATCATCCTTATCCATTCATTTGGCACATTAAATTGGGGCGTGGAGAGGGCTTGGCATGAGGAAAAAATTCATGAGAAGTTCCTTCGCATGAATTCAAATGGGTGCAATGGAAGTGAGGTGGCGCATGGAGATTGGGTCAAGGTGGTTTAATTATTTAAACCAACCTAATTGAACCAAATAAGTTAGGTCCAATTAGACTAATTTAAATCCAATTTAATTAGGCTTAATTAGGCTCAATAAAATCTTAATCAAATCAGGAATTGACTAAGCCCAACCCCTGATCAAATCAGGGACCAAACCATCTCGACGATTAGGTCAACCTTAACCTAATCAGGTCAAACCCAACTGAATCCAATTCAATTGGACTTGATACAAAAATAATTACTCAATCAAATTGAGTTAATTAGTGATCAAATCACTAATTAAATCTCTCATAAATACTGAGTCCAAATCCGATGGGCAATCAGGCATCAGAATTCATCGATATGTAACCCTGATCGAAAAATCCCAACCAGTGGGACTCTTGACCCCGATACCCATAATGTGTGGAACTCATGATCAGAGAATCCTGATTCTCGATCACGAGTCCCAAACATGTAGGATTCTACATCAGCCATCAGATCAGATAGAAACCTCTAATGTGTGTGACCCCACAGATTTGAACCTAAGCCGGTAGCACAGGAACCAATTTCTGTACTAATCGAAGTGACCATCTAGCAATGGTACCCAACGTTTGGATTGGTCGAATAGTCACAATCGCAACACTCAGAACCAACATGAATATGGTTACTGTATAATTCATCCTTTTGACCCCTGTGTTTAGGATGACTCAGGGTTAAACTGTCAACCCTAATAAGATCATCCGAATCGTGCTCAACTCAAATAGTCCTGTGACTCCTCACAAGGACTACCCTGATCAAGATTTTACTAAATTGAAATACGACTGTACACAGCTCCTAAATTGGAGTGGTCAATCCCATCTTGACACATGCACTGACAAGTCAAGTACTTGACTACACCCAGCAGCCTTCCATCACTGAATTAGAAATTCAGGTATTCCAGTGCCTAAGTACAGTGAGTTGCTTGCAAGTCACCGTGGTGGTCTCAGGTCGGAGGGACATTTTTCCCATATTCCATCGGAGCAAATCTTGACAGCAGAAATAGCTTCGGAGTCGGTCACGTTCAGTGCAGATGTACCCTTACATCTCACCTGTATGCCATACCAGTGTCTCCACACTCATTGGTTAAGAGGACAACCAACCTATATGGCACACAACGACCTATGCTTGATAAACGTTGTCATCTTTGGTAACAACGTATCATTTGGTCGCGAACAGATTTAAGGACTAAAAGACAAATCTTCCTTTGTCGAGTCTAAATAGTCCTAAGGACTTCACCACAACATAGGAGTTCATTAGAAGATGAAATATTTTATGATGAAAAATACTAAAATAATTTTTATTAATTCATAATTCTTGTACAAATACAAAAATAAGCACAACCATCAACAGGCTGACGATTGGCTTTGGGACACTATTCCCAACAATCTCTCACTTGGCCTAAAGCCAATCGGTGCAGTATCTAATACCCATCTTCGACTTGTAGTTGTCAAACTCCTTTACCACAATGGCTTTGGTGAATGGGTCAGCCAGGTTCTCCTTTTCATCGATCTTCTGAAGATCGACGTCACCTTGATCCATAATTTTTTGGATGAGATGGTAGCGACGTAGAATATGCTTCATCCGCTGGTGTGCGTTTGGTTCCTTCGCCTTAGCAATGGCTCCAGAGCTGTCACAGTAGAGCAGAACTGGACCAACAAGGGAGGGTGCTACTCCGAGCTCAGTGATGAATTTCCTCAGCCACACCACTTCTTTGGCAGCATCTGATGCAGCGACATACTCTGCCTCACATACTGAATCAGCCACTGTGTGCTGCTTGGAACTCTTCCAGCAGATAGCCCCACCATAAAGGGTAAAAATAAATCCCGACACACTTTTGCTGTCATCGTGATCAGACTGGAAACTAGAGTCTGTAAACCCTATAAGTCTCAAGTCTGATTCACTATAAACAAGCCACTGGTCCTTAGTATTTCTTAAATACTTCAGGATGGTTTTAACAACCTTCCAATGATTCTCTCTTGGATCAGATTGGTATCTACTCACTACCCCTAGTGAGTATGCCACATCTGGTCATGTACATGTCATGGCATACATGATAGATCCCACTGTCGAAGCATATGAAATCCTACCCATACGCTCTCTCTCTTGAGGTGTTGTTGGACAATCCCTCTTCGAGAGAGAAATTTCATGGCCTATCGGAAGATAACCTTTCTTGAAATTCTCGATGCTGAACTTCTTCAGCATAGTATCAATGTACGTGAACTGAGATAAACCAAGCAACCTTTTAGATCTATTCCTATAGATCCTCATCCCTAGGATGTAGGAAGCTTCTCCCAGATCCTTCATAGAGAACTATGACGACAGTCAAATCTTTATTCCCTGTAATGCAGGGACATCATTCTCGATTAAGAGAATATCATCCACATACAATACAAGAAATACTACTACTGGACCATTAGCCCACTTATAAATGCATGGCTCCTCTCCGTTCTTAACGAAGCCATACGTCTTGATCGCCTTATCAAAATGTATGTTCCAACTCCGTGATGCCTACTTAAGTCCATAAATGGACCTCTGTAGCCTACACACCTTAGACTCATCTATGGATGTGAATCCTTCAGGTTGTATCATATACACCTCTTCATCCAGCTCTCCGTTTAGAAAAGCTGTCTTCACATCCATCTGTCAGATTTCATAGTCCAGATGGGCAGCTATCGCAAGCATAATCCGAATGGATTTGAGTATTGCCATAGGAGAAAATGTCTCTTCATAGTCTATACCATAATGTTGACGATATCCCTTGGCAACCAGATGGACTTTATAGGTTTCCACCTTTCTGTCTGTGCCTCTCTTCCTCTTGAAGACCCACTTACACCCTATGGGTTTTACTCCTTTGGGTGGGTCAACCAATGTCCACACATCGTTGATCTTCATGGACTCCATTTCAGATTTCATGGCCTCTAGCTATTTCTCAGAGTCGGGTCTCTGCATTGCATCCATGTAGGTGATCGGATCCTCATCATTTTCATCAAATTTGATAGGATCGTCGTCCCGGACCAAGAAACCATAGTATCTGTCCGGTTGATGTGGTACTCTACCAGATCGCCTTAAGGGTGCTTGAACAATGGTCTCCGGATCTGATCTAATCAAATCCGATTCAGGTTCAACAACTTGTGTCAGTTTTTTCACCTGTCGAACTTCGTCAAGTTCGACCTTAGAGGCAACAGTCCCTTCACCAAGAAACTCTTTTTCCAAAAAGATTGCCTTAAAGCTGACAAACACCTTTTGCTCATCAGTCAGGTAGAAATAATACCCTTTGGTCTCTTTTGGGTACCCTATAAAATTACACTTGTCAGACCTAGATCCAAGCTTGTCCATAATTAAACATTTAACATAAGCCGGACACCCCCAAACCCTAAGGTGAGAGAGTACTGGCTTACGTCCTATCCATATCTCATATGGCATTTTGGTTATAGACTTACTCGAAACTCTATTTAGAAGGTAACAAGCTGATTCGAGTGCATATCCCCAGAGGAAGATCGGCAGACCAGCAAACCCCATCATGGATCGAACCATGTCCAACAAGGTTCGATCCCTCCTTTCAGATACACCATTATGTTGTGGTGTTTCAGGAGGAGTCCATTGAGAGAGAATCCCATTCTCCCTAAGATATGTTAGAAAATCATTGGAAAGGTACTCACCTCCTCGATCAGATCGAAGAGTTTTAATACACTTTCCAATTTATTTTTCTACCTCATTTCGGAATAGTTTGAATATTTCAAACGACTCTGATTTATGCTTCATTACGTAGACATACCCATACCTCGATAGGTCGTCTGTGAAGGTTATGAAGTAGAAATATCCACCTCTTGCACTTAAGCTCATGGGTCCACATACATCAGAATGTACCAGACCCAAGAGTTCGCTGGCTCGCTCACCTTTTCCAGTAAAAGGTGATTTGGTCATTTTACCAAGAAGACAGGACTCACAGGTTGGAAGTGATTTACAATCACCTACTTCAAGAATTTCTTCTTGAGCCAACCTGTTTATCCTGTTCTTATTGATATGACCTAGCCTATAATGCCAAAGGTAGACTTCTGACACATTATCTATTCTAGGGCATTTACCGGAGGTTTGAACCACATTAACAGGTTGTGATAGAAAGTAAATTCTATTATTAAGTTGTCCAACAAATATTGTAACACCATTCAAAATGATATTGCAAATATTTTTTTTTATTAAAAATTGATAACCGTTCATGACCCAAAGGCCTACAGAAATAATATTTAATAAAAAGCTTGGACAATAGTGACATTCACTCAGAATTATATTTCGAGAATTGATTACAAGGTTCATGATTCCTAATGCTAGAACTGAAACTTTTCTTCCATCTCCAACGTTCAGGAATTTCTCGCCTTCATCAAATCTCCTACTGACCTGCAGACCCTGCATCGAATTGCAAATATGATAAGGGCTTCCGATATCCAATACCCAGGCAGTAGTATCACAAATAGAAAAGTTGCAAGGTGTTATCATATAAGTACCTTGCTTCTTCTTCAGCCTGTTCGGGTCCAGGGAGGCAATGTATAGAGGACAGTTCCTCTTCCAGTGCCCCTGCTTCTTGCAAAAGAAGCACTCTGCCTGGCTCTGGTCGGGCTTGCACTTCTTGGTCTGACCCTGTGCAGACGTCCCAGCATGCATCTGCACCTTCTTATTCTTCTTCTTCTTGTTCTTCTTCTTCCCTTTCTTAAAGGGTCGACGACCAGAAAAAGACCCTCCCACAACATTCACCGACTCCTTATGGAGCTGGTGATCCTTCTCAAAGTTCTGCAGTAACCCCAACAAACCATGGTAGTTCACTGCAGGCTTTGTCATCCGAAAATGAGTAAGGAAAGGGAGGAAAGACTTGAGCAATGAATTAAGGATCGCATCCTTACCGAGCTGCTCGTGCAGGAGAAAGCCCAGTTTAGTTAGGTGCTCAATCATTTCGATCATGTACAGTACATGATCAGTGACTGGGGCTCTATCCCTCATCCGAGCATTGAAAATGGCACAACTAGTTTTGTGCCTTTCAACGTCATCAGACGTGCCAAAGGAGTCGTTCAACATTTGAAGCATCTCCTGTGGCTGGGCGTTCTCGAACCTGTGGCTGAACTCATCATTCATTGCCGCCAGCATAATGCACCGAACGGTGGTGTGGTCGTTGAGCCACTTCTGATAAGTGTCTCGGACCGTCTCTCTAACGTTCGGGACTGGCTCCTCAGGTGCCGGATCCATTACTACATAAAGGATCCGCTCATGCTCAAGGATGATTTTTAATTTTTGATACCAGCTATCGAAATTAGGTCCCATGAGCTTGTCATTATCTAATAATGATCGGAGGGACAGGGTAGTGGCCATATCTACATAAAGGAAAACCAGACCTCTATTAGTACATAAATTATAAATACTAAAGACTTAAACTTTAGTCTAAAGTTTCTCCCAGTATTTTTACGAACTGGTAGCCTCAACCTCCAATTCGAGGAATTACTTTAATTCCTTAGTGGGTACTAGAATCCACACAGACTATACACGAGCCCAACTTTGGTTGGTCAACCCATGTGCATCTATGGGTAGGTTCATAACCAGTTGTTTCTCTAAACAACTTCTAGAAATTGATTTTGCCCCAGAACCTAATTAGTAGGCTTTGGCCTCCATTGAAAAGATCTGGTTAGGTCCAACCATTAACATGATTTGATTTGATGAATCAAATCAATAAATGATCAGGCCCGACTTTGGCCGGCCAACCTGACCACCATCAGAAAGACTCTAACCAAATTATCATATTATGAATGATAATTCCATTAGTCAATAAGCACCAGGCCTTTGGGCCTCCAATGATTATTAAACTAATGGACTCATTATCACTCACTTAATGGGAGGCTATGACTTAGTTATCAATATAACTTTATCATTTTTAGGGACCTAATAATTTTTGAGAATTTTATTAAAGGATAGATGAGAAAAAAATATCCAGCCAATTTCAATCCTCCCACTGACTTCACCAAGTCAGATTAAAAAAGATTTAATTAAAGCTGGCATTAGGAGAACCTAAATCAATCAAACTGATTTACCTAATGACATGGGTGAACCCTAATCATCAAGTGATCTAATCAAAACCTAATTCACCAGGTTGGCTAGGTAAGTAGGATCAGTGGTGGGGATAAGCCATTAACTCGTCAGAGATCGAATCACTGCGAGTAGCTCCCGCTTAAAAACCACTGGTCAAATGCCAAACTTACCTTAGACACCAACCGGTTCATTAGTTTCAATTTGATCAATTTAGTAAATAGGGTTTCACCGCGTAGCCATGAATTAAGTCCATCTTGGTCTAGTTAAAGACATGGACCCATTCAACTACAACTATTGGAGTTGAGTCTAGAGTATCCTTGACCTAATCTAATTCAACTTTTGATTAGATTTGACCAATTACTCTAATTTAGTCTATTTCTTTAAGCTAACCTTAGGTCTAACCCAATTATGGACCTAATCCATCTAACCCATTGACCCATAAGTTTATGCAATTATCTTAGGTCTTAATTCACAATTCTAGACCTACTAGACAATACTTAATTCTTTTAATTAAGTATTTGGGCTGATGGGTCAGGGTTTGGCATTTCGAAAATAATTTTCAAATTTGAAAGGTTTTATTTTCTGTTCACCAAATATGTTGACTCATTTCATAAATAGATCAGCACATTTCATAAATAGCAATCCTATTGCTAATTACATAACAGAAAATAACTCAATCAAAATAAATCATGAATATTCTTTTAGATCTAATCTAACACATTCATGATAAATTTCATAATTGAACCTTTACAATTAATTTATTTCGCTGCTTCATCTGCATGGGATTTAATTGCAGCGGCACCCCTACCGCCATAGGAGACCCCATCGAATGGGAGGAGAGGGTCTTTAAACCATGCTTTTCTCCTATGACCGGACCGCCATGGCAACCAACCCAATTCAATTACTTACTACTTGGATCAAGTATATCTAAATATACCAATTTCAAAATTTAAATTTTAAATTTTAAATTTCAAATTTTAAATTTTGAATTTCAAATTTCAAATTTCAAACAAATTTCAAATTTTAAATTTTAAATTTTTAAATTTCAAATTTTGAATTTCAAATTTCAAATTTTAAATTTTGAATTTTAAATTTAAAATTTCAACCAAATTTTAAATTTTAAATTTTAAATTTTAAATTTTTAAATTTTGAATTTCAAATTTCAAATTTTGAATTTCAAATTTTTGAATTTTGAATTTTGAACAACTTTCAAAATTTAAAATTCAAATTTAAACTTTTAGATTATAACTTAATCTATGCATGCAAATATATATATCATATCTAAGAACCCACTCTGATACCATTTAAGGGAAAATCAGTGCAAGGGTAAAATGGTAATTTTAAAACTTTTCAAAATCACTATTTTACAGTAGAAATTATTAATTAATCTAATTAATTAATAAAAATTTACTCTACACTAAGATCTAAATATGATATATAGTATGCATGTATTTAAATTTGAAATTCAAATTCGAACAGTAAACACTTTACTGTAATGTGTTCAGAACATAATACCTTTGTGCGGGTAGTAGATCGTCATAATCTGATCACCGTTGGGAGAGTTTGATCATCACGATATAGCCACATAGTGTGTCTGGCCTCTGTGGATCATCCACACGAAGCTCCCGATCTGATCGATTTCTCACGAGTGCTAGCTCGTTGTAGAGCCCTTTTGACGGTCGATGCTAATCGAACTCCTTCGATCGATGTCTGTCAATTCTTTGGATGCTTTAGATCATCAACAAACATGCTTGAGAGGATGTTGAAGATCTTCTGAGATTTTGTGGGCTCACGACACTCGTAGCTCACTTTCTCACTTCCCGAACCCCAGGCTAAAACTCTAGGGAACTCACCAATAACCTTGCACCCACTTTTCTTTCTTTTCTTTCTTTTTCTCTTGGAAGGATATGGACTTTCTTCTCATGCACAAGACTTCTCACACCCCAAAATTTTTCTCCAAAAATCTTCTTCTTACATGCCCCACTCTTCTCCTCCTTTTATAACAACGTCAAACATCTTATCCAAAAGAAAGGATAAAGATGAGTAATTGCACATTTGAATTCAAATCAAATTTGAATTCAAATGGACACCAACTCATCCCTTATCTACTAAAGGCATGAGGCATGGCTTAAATTGTGCATGGAGTGATTTTCTGAGAAATCTTTTCTCATGTAATAAATGGGGTGTAAAAAAAGGGATAAGGTGCAAAGATTGATTGCCCATTCAAATTCAAACTTTATTTTGAATTTGAATAGCCAACCAATCATCCTTATCCATTCATTTGGCACATTAAAGTGGGGTGTGGAGAGGGCTTGGCGTGAGAAAAAAATTTATGAGAAGTTTCTTCTCATGAATTCAAATGGGTGCAATGGAAGTGAGGTGGCTCATGGAGATTGGGTCAAGGTGGTTTAATTATTTAAACCAACCTAATTGAACCAAATAAGTTAGGTCCAATTAGACTAATTTAAATTCAACTTAATTAGGCTTAATTAGGCTCAATAAAATCCTAATCAAATTAGGAATTGACTAAGCCCAACCCCTGATCAAATCAGGGACCAAACCATCTCGACGATTAGGTCAACTCTTAACCTAATCGGGTCAAACCCAACTGAATCCAATTCAATTGGACTTGATCCAAAAATAATTACTCAATCAAATTGAGTTAATTAGTGATCAAATCACTAATTAAATCTCTCATAAATACTGAATCCAAATTTGATGGGCAATCAGGCATCAGAATTCATCGATATGTAACCCTGATCGAAAAATCCCAACCAGTGGGACTCTTGACCCCGGTACCCATAATGTGTGGAACTCATGATCAGAGAATCCTGATTCTCGATCACTAAGTTCCAAATATATAGGATTCTACATCAGCCATCAGATCAGATAGGAACCTTTAATGTGTGTGACCCCGTAGGTTCGAACCTAAGCTGGTAGCACAGGAACCAATTCCTGTACTAATTGAAGTGACCATCTAGCAATGGTACCCAACATCCAGATAGGTCAAATAGTCGCAATTGCAACACTCAGAACCTACATGAATATGGTTACTGTATAATTCATCCTTTTGACCCCTGTGTTTAGGATGACTCAGGGTTAAACTGTCAACCCTGATTAGATCATCTGAATCATGCTCAACTCAAACAGTCCTGTGACTCCTCACAAGGACTACCCTGGCTAAGGTTTTGCTAAATTGAAACACGACTGTACACAGCTCCTAAACTAGAGTGGTCAATCCCATCTTGACACACGCACTGACAAGTCAAGTACTTGACTACACCCAGCAGCCTTCTGTCACTAAATTAGAAATTCAGGTAGTCCAGTGCCTAAGTGCAGTGAGTTGCTTGCAAGTCACCGTGGTGGTCTCAGGTCGGAGGGACATTTATACCCATATTCCATCGGAGCAAATCTTGACAGCAGAAATAGCTCCAGAGTCGGTCACGTTCAGTGCAGATGTACCCTTATATCTCACCTGTATGCCATTCCTGTGTCTCCACACTCATTGGTTAAGAGGATAACCAACCTATATGACACACAATGACCTATGCTTGATAAATATTGTCATCCTTGGTAACAATGTATCATTTGGTCGCGAACAGATTTAAGGACTAAATGACAAATCCTCCTTTGTCGAGTCTAAATAGTCCTAAGGACTTCACCACAACATAGGAGTTCATTAGAAGATGAAACATTTTATGATGAAAAATACTAAAATAATTTTTATTAATTCATAATTTTTTTACAAATATAAAAATAAGCACAACCGTCAACAGGCTGACGATTGGCTTTAGGACACTATTCCCAACAGCATTCATCTTCTAATGAACTCCGTTGTTATGATGAAGTCTTTAGGACTATTTAGATTCGATAAAGAGAGGATTTATCGATTAGTCCTTAAAACTGTTCACGATCAAATGATAGGCTGTTAATAAGGACGACAGCTTCTATCGAGCATAGGTCACTATAGGCCTTATGAGTTGGTTGTCCTCTTAATCAAGGAGCATGGAGATACTGGTATGGCATACAGGTGATGTTGGGAAATGTGTCCCAAAAAGCCAATCGTCAAGCTGTTGACGGTTGAGCAACCAAGTATTGTAATTTATTTATTAATAAATAAAATATATTTGGCATCTTCATCATAAGCTTTCATCTTCTAATGAACTCCATTGTTATGATGAAGTCCTTAGGACTATTTAAGTTCGATAAAGAGAGGATTTATCGATTAGTCCTTAAAACTGTTCACGACCAAATGATAGGCTGTTAATAAGGATGACAGCTTCTATCGAGCATAGGTCGCTGTAGGCCATATGGGTTGGTTGTCCTCTTAACCAAGGAGTGTGGAGACACTAGTATGGCATACAGGTGAGATGTAAGGGTACATCATCAT